>NC_091540.1:68073518-68375925 GCF_042242935.1 Bactrocera oleae | reverse complement strand
TGATAAATATTAATTAATATGTTTGTACAAACTCCTTAACTTTTAACTAATGAAGTTGTCAAAGAATTTTTTGAGAAAATTTTCTATGGCTGAAAAGGTGAAACAAAGATTTTACCTAAGTTGGAATATAAAATCATCAGAAAAGTCGGAAAAAACTTGATTTCATATGGTCTCATATAGTCAATATTGTCCATATTGGCTTCGCTTTTTCATTTCATAACAAATTTGAAATATCATGGGTTTCCCACTTGAATACTAAATAATGTCGGTTTTGGGGTCTGTAAAATAACTTATGGATCTTAAATATTTTGTGTTATTTCACACAGAAACACATTATGGCGAAGAGTACAGTTGTAGTTATATTGCATAGCTAGATATATCGTAATTGGAGTTTGAGGGTTTTTATTAGAGGTTTAACTGAGCTCCTCTTACTGTTTGTTGTGCGCATCTCTATAGCCAACTCGAAACAGCTGATAAATGTAAGAACACCTTTACCAAGTCTGCCTTGTGAGAGAAAGCCGCTACAAGAAAAAACTGATTTGATATTGGCACGAGATCCAGCTCCAGTAGCTCAGAGTGATGATATTTACATGTAACTTCTATATTACTGCTACAAAAGCTTACTATAGAGATACATTGGTTGTAGAAGAGGAAGCTGCTAATGTTGCTTTAGTGCTAAGTAATTAGATATTGTCAGAGCATACGAATGGGGGTTACACGATATAGAGAGAGATGTTAGAGGAATGTGTTTAATAGCGATTATTAGAGTGGTTAGTATCTTGCGTATCTCTATATATAAAATTTGTGACTATCAGTGAATTGAAGTGAAGTTTGAATTTCAAGCGGTGATATATTCTAAATATGCGGAAATCAGCTCGAATAAACTGCACATATGTCCAAAGCTGGCTTCACAATATTATTGTTTAATGTCTTATCTTAAATGTTGTCGTTACATTAAATCTCCAAACCAAAAAACTTTAACCCCTCACCAGCAACAGTTATGTGCATAATAGTTCTGACTTAATACCCTGGGTATAAAAATGTGTCTGCATCATTGCACAACAAAAATGCACTCACCCAGTTAGACGCCAATTTTTTTACTCACCGCCAGAGTACAAGTTTTTGTGAGTCTATGTCAATCAATGAAAAAATGAAAAAAACGCGCACTCATATACACACGTTGACAACATCTAAAACCATGGCATTACTAAAATCATGTGAAAGCATTGAGCAGGCAGGCAGCTAAGCAAGAAAAAGCTTTAACAAAAAGGAAAGTTATTTAGGGCGATAAAAACATTCGGCGGTTTTTTCCACCCTCAAAGCATTTAAAAGCGCGCCTGTATATACATATGTGACATAGAGAAATGTGTGTGTGTGTGTGTGTGGAAACATATATACACACACATACACATACAAAAATAGTGAATATGAAATCGGAAAAAGTGCACATTTTTATATGAAAGCGTAGAAAAAGCGTCAAAAATAGCAAGGATATGCCGTTAGATATGTCTTGAAATGTATTGTTTGCAGCGGAAAGGCCGCCGAGAAGCACAATATTTAGTTGTGCAATTTCGTCTGTTTACAAATACTTTCGTAGCCAAAAAAGCTAGCAGCAAGACGCATCAAAAGCAATATTATTGGCAGGCAAATAAAAGTGGTCTCGCGTCACTGGGTTTTTACGCTTAAATAGAACGCGTTTATACGTATTTTTAACGGGTCTCAAAGTTAAAAAAACTTCTAAAAGAACTCGCAATTGTCTCGTAAGATAGCAGCAATCAAAAAAAGAAGTTATATCTCAAATAAATGAAAGCCAAGCTAGAAAAAACACCCTTAGCTCAAATACTTAAGGTAAATATCCAACTTTTGTCTACCTGAAAACGCCATATTTGAAAGAAGAAACCACAATGCTGTTTTGCAGCATTCAATAGCACCCTTGAAGAGATCTTTCAACTACCGTTAGACACATACAGGCGCAAGTCAGCAAACAAAAGGTGTGCGATCTTCAATAAGTAGAAGGAAAAACTAGTTTCTAATATTTGATAGGCTGATAGCACGAAGGATATGCGAAAAGAGAACACACACAAAACGTACTGTAAATGCAGCGACAGTTAAGCCAACCCCAGCCAAGGAACGCACCCCTAAAAATAAGGAGTGGTGTTTTTTTTTTCAACAACAAGCAGAGCGTCACTCCACACGTGCATACACACACACACGTATGTAGTAACGCACACCAACACACACGCTCGTTGAGCAACGCGCATGCGCGTTCCACTCACCTTGAGCGCGCGTTTATCTTCCCATTGGCAAGCGGTACACTGCTACATTAATAGCTGTTCCCGGCAATTTGTTGGTAGCCGTAGCTACAGTATTACGTATGTATATATATACATACATGCATATATGTATGTGGATACATGCGCATACACATAACTACACGATTCCTATTAAGGCAAAGAAATTCGTAGTTGGCCTCATCAGGAGCAAAACATTTTGTTGACTAACGGCCACGATTGTCATCAATCTTAAGGTAATGCCCGAGCGCCGCCACACCACTCCTCCTACTCCGGTTGCCGCTCATTACACGGGTGTTGAGGCTGCGCCCAGGCACTTTTGCATTCCTTGCCAGTGCAAAGCTAGCTGCTAGCTGGCTTTTCGAGGCTGCAGTCATTGCGTTTTTATTTATTTAGTTCTTTGCTCTTGTTGTTTTTGTTGTACCTCTTTCACCCTTCGCTTGTGATTGGTAAGCGAGTATCTGACTGCTTGGTTGGCTGACTGGCTGGTAGGCTGTCTCTGGCACAACTTTTACTCCGGCCTGTTGCGCATGCGCAGCGTACGTAGCATCCACGCGCATCAGCAAGTCATCGACGAACTCATCGACGCATCGGCGTTATTGCCACCGTTGGAATTTTGATCGACAAGAATTTGGTCGTTTAAAAACTCCTTAATTTATCGTACGGGCATATGAGAAATAGTTTCGCTGTATATCGTTTAGGTTTTTTGCGCATATATATTTGTTGTTTTTGCTTTTTTATTGCGTTATTTTACTTATATTGCATTCGTTTGCGAGCACTTCCCCAAATAAATGCGTCGAGTTGGCTTTTTTTCTGCGTTCAAGCTGGCGGCTAACTGCTGATTGCTGACTATTGACTGCTAACTGTTGGCCGTCACTGCCGGTTGGCTGGTTAGCAATGAAGCGCCTATAGCTCATCAATACTTCAACGGTGGCGCGGCGCAGCGTTACGCTGTTCAACACCATTGCTGACAACAACAGCAACATTATCAACAGCGACAACAATCTGCGCTCTGCGACAATGTCTGTCCGTTCGTTTGCCTCAGACGCTGGTTCGTTGGTATGTGACAGCGTCGACTGTTGTCATTATTGCCTTCAAGTGGCGAGCAAGTAAAAAGCTCCAGCAGCTACTTACTGTTTTTTCGCGCTTGCGGCACTCGAGTTTAAGCAGTAAAAACAGCATATTTAGCAAATGACAACAACAAGCCGCAAGCACATGTGCGCGCACATACTTACATATTCATGTAGGTGTGCGTGTGTTTGTGTGTGTATGTGTCAGTGTGTGGCAGTTTGTTGGGTGCAAAAAGTAACAATGTCTTCTAAGTGATGCCACGCAAGCGCAGCATCATGTTGCAACATACAGATGCCTATATGTATGTTTGTGTGTATTGCTGTTTGTATGTATGTAGGAAGTGTGGAGGAAAAAAATCGTAAATTAAATGAGAAAGAAATGTGGTACATTATTTGTGTATTAAAATCACGTCTCATTTATTTATTGCTGCCAATGCAATTCCAAAGAGACGAATAAATAACAACGCACACACGTACACACACACGCACAATGCCGCACAGACTCTAGCATACAACAGCAGCAAATGACAGGTACAAAATTACACAAGCATTACCGTGCGACTTTAACCCCTAGGCTAGCCCAGATGGCTGGTGCTAGCTTTGCTCAACTCTTAACTCTAGTATTTTACAATTATTATCGGAATCGCATATTAATACAAACTGGCGCAAAAAAGTTGGTCGGACTACTAGGAAGGATTCACATAATTTTCGAATAGATTGGCAAAGATACCGTTACGCAAATTTTGATTCGCCACGAATGAAAGGTTTGTCATAACAACTTTTTCATATGTCAAATGTCATACATCGGTGTAGCTTTATACGCATAATATATTACTCTTTCAGTCCCCCTCCTTTCTTACCTCCATAATACAGAGAGCCGGTCTTATAGGACCAACTTATAGCATACATAATTCATACTTCAGTACTCATCAACCTTTCAAAAAAGGTAGTGAGTGTTTCGTCGAAAACAATGTAAAAGAATTATCAGTCCGGAGGCAGACTTCAAAACAATATTTTCCTCTTTTTAAATCAATACAAGCTTGCCAACGCTTAATCCAATTTATAATGTCTCGGCTGGGATGGCTTCAGTGCCTTCAATTTTGTTTTTTTCGGTTTCGACTTATTTTTGGAGGGCTAGTCACTTCGACGTCTTATTCAAAAACCCAAAATGTGTTGAATCGATTTCGTAAGAGATATTGAGAGCCTCTACTATCTCTCTGTTGCCAACACAATAATTTCCAAGCACTATTTCTTTAACTTTTCCGATGTTATCGTCATAAACAGAGGTGGATGGAAACACTACCTCATGAGGCTAATTTAAGAAACTTTCGCGACCTTCACTAAATGCTGCGTGTCCCTATTCTCTTTCTATTGAAAAAAATCATCTATTGACCCTATCAATGTTAAATATATTCAAGCTCTAAAAAACTCAACCAAGTGACGCAGAAGATAACACTTTTTCGAAGTGACAAAAATGCTGTGTTTCACGAAGTTTTCAATTATTAAAGCGATCAATGAAGGGGATCTAAAGAGCAAATGGAAAATATATGTTTCAAATCCCAAATAAGTTCACTGTATGAAAATTGCTTCAGCAATGTCAATTAAAGGCTTGGACAGGTCATGGACCTGACAATTAGCAAACTATTGCAGATAATATTTACAGTATAAATCTTACTTAAGAAAAGTTATGTGAGACTATGGTAGAATTGCGGAGATCAATATTTGTATGCGTCATACATAGTTGTTTGGACCAATGGATGAAATGCTTTATATGCCCTAAAGGGTTATATGTTTTTTTGTATTATCAGAAGGAATAGCTATTTTAATCACCACGGGCGTGTCTAACGCTAGAGTTTATTATGTGCACATGTCATACTTTGATGGCCAATGGTTAAAGCAATGAGTCCACTAAGAGGCTAGAAAGCTTTTTTTTTTGAAAAACTTTTGGATAGAAAAACTGCAATCATTTACACAGCTTGCTAGGCCAATTTCGACCTTTACCCCAACACAAGGGTTAATATTATCACTGCTTGTTAGCGCTTATGTAAACTGTGCCTTTCTCTCGTTCTCAGCACATCATACTTTTTATCAGCGCTGCTTTCATTAATACCTCAGAGTGTGTGCAACAAGTTGCTTTGCTGTAGTGCTGTGTTATACCACACGGCAGTTAACAACAAACACAGCAAAACTCAATGCAGCAAAGAAATCATTCCACAAGTTTGTATGTATGTGTGTGCGCTATTACATACACATCGCATGAAGTGAGGTGAAGAGTCGTGGCGTTCAAGTCAACATGCAAGCAGTCTACCACTCCCCCACCTACCGCACCAAACCATACTAATTATAATTTTTTGCGCCAATAATTTGAGCAGAAACAAATGACAACTAGCAAAAAAGTGGGCCTATCAGCAGGCATTGCAGTTGTTGTTGTTTTTTCGTTAGCCGTGTTATATTGTTAATGTTCAGCAAGTTGGCTGGCTGACGGCCGTGCCGATGTTGACGATCGGAACCAACCGGCGAGTGCCACCAACAACAGCCAGCGCAACAGTGGCAACTATGGCAGCAGGAAGAGCAACACCAAGGGCAACAGCTGCCGTTGCTGTCAGAACGCTTGCTTGGCGGTTGCAACGCTGGCTAACTGCACGCGCGCACACACACACACACACTACCACTCGCTGACCAAGTCTGGCAGCTTATGCACATGCCCGTGTTAGCTGTTGGCGGCAGTAATTGCCGCATCGGCGACAGTTTGTGCAACAATATGCGAGTTGTGTCCCACCAGCGCAACAACATCTGACTGCGTGTTATATACCACCTCGCCTGCACCGCCGTACGCGTGGGCCATACACTCTCGACCTAACCTCACTTGTGTTCATCGTATTTTGTCTTCTGCCTGCCTCTTGCATTCTGCTTCACTGCCGCATTTTATGGCAGTGCGCACGCACAAAAATATATGTTCTCACATAATTATTTACGATTTCACATTATCATGCAGCATTGCCATATATTTGTATTTTATTTCAATTCATTTGCTTGCATTGTTGTTTTTGTTGTGCGACATTTTCACTTTTCGCTGCATCAACATTACGCGCCTGTTCGTCCATCAGCGGCTCACTCATGGCCCTTCAATCACTTGATTTTGCTTATATTCATTAGGTTTTTTCATTGTGTTTTTGTACTCTTTGCATATCCATGTACTTGTGTGTGCGTGTGTGTATATATGTCTGCTTGCAGTGCGAATTTGCGCTGGTTTAAATGTATGTGTATTTGTGTTTTTAGTGCGCTAATGCCAATACTTAGCGTTCGTTCGACTGACTTTATCGTCAGCATCAACAATCGCACAACAGCAACAACCACAACAATTGAGTGACACATGGCGACCCATAACGATCGCAATCGATAATGAACATACTTAAATGGCGACTAGGTGATTTGTGTTTTCTACACAGGATTGAGCTGCAGTTTTTTACACATACATAAATATAGTTTTATGCGTTTGTGTTACGCTCACACATATATACATATGTACATATTTGTAATTTGAGGGTGATGCCGCATTCACTTGTTCTTTTCGTGGGGTAATGGCAAAAGTCACCAAGGAGGTCAACAAAGATTTTATTCAAAGTGAACATCTTTCATTTGAGGACTTAGGCAAAGGATGTTAAAGATCGAATATTTAACTTAGAGCGTGTCAAAGTTGCTCCCAGATAAGAACTTGATGATAAAATTCCATCCATGGATTTTTATTATTAAATTAGACTCTCAATATCCATCAACGTAATAAACAGGAACTTTCTGAAGTTAATTACCATTAGGTCTACATACATATATATATAGATTTTGATCAGGAAATTTTTTGGAAATTATATTTTTTTGAAAGACAAATACATTATAGGCACTCGCAATAGGGTAAAAGGCTGATCCTAATACAATCGCCAAAAGTATTCCAACTTAGACAGCCTAGAATGCCAGTGTATTGTGGTACCTAAAACTCCCATATAATTATTATTAAAACGCCCTTATTTCGACAAAGCGCTTTGAGCCTACCACAAATTTTTTGAGGCGGCTAATACATCTACTCTATCTGAATAGCAGCTACTTCTGCCTGAAAAACACGCAGTAATCTGGTAGCCTAAAACTAAGCTTGCCGTAGAGCTCCCTGCAAAAAACTTTCTCTGCAACCTTTTCTCCAATCTTCGACCCTTCCGTGAAAAAGCTCACTGGTACTACCCACTCGACTTTACATCTCAAAGTATTATATTTCTAAGCTTTAAAGTTCATCAATCTATTCTTTACAAGAATCCTATGCCCACATCATCATTCTCGAGTTTACCGCAATGCTTTGTAAAAGCTACTGAACCTCTTCTAAAACGGAGTTACTCTAAAATCAACCTATAATCATCTTCCCTAGAAGGCATTAGACCGAAAGAATCGAATGTAGAAGTATTTGGAAAGCACTTCGAACGCTGTAAAGCACATTCTGTCATAAATTAGGAAATATGGTTGTAAAGTCTCTTTAGTTCGTAATCGCTACTAGACTAATTTCGAGGACCCTCAATATACAAGTATTTCGCTAACATTTCCTTTTCAAATATTTTACTTGAACACATAAAGTCCAACACCATATATGCGAGTATATACACAAAAAACAATAAGAAGAAATCCTTCTATTCTCCCAACTAATTTCTAAATAATTCCCACATATTAAAGAGTTTTTTTCGATCATTTCACTTTTTATTATTTGCTCAAAGCACTTTGATCAAACAGCACAGCATCTTCAATATTTCACACGCTTAATTTGAATACGCAAGCAATTTTTTCATGCTTTTACTATGAAAAAAATATCGAAAGTGTTGAAAAAGTAGTGAAAAAAATCGAAAATACAAATATCGTCCTTCTTGCTGCTGTCGCCCTTCTAAGATTATCACTCCGCGCTCTTCTTCTTTTGCATGCGTATCTAACGAGCAACGTGGCTGATGATCCTTTTCATCATTTTTTGTTTGCGGCTCGTTGTGTGCGCTCACCTTAGCGGTGCTGTTGCTGACGAAATTTGAATGAAACGCGCAGCCGCACCGCTCCATCCATCATCCACCGCTTTGCATAGAACGAGTTGAGCGCTTCTGCACAAGCATAACGCAGCGCGTATATTGTTTATGTGCTTATGCTTTGCATACATACAAACTAAATAACAACTTGAATGCTGCAGTATAAATATGTATGTGTTTTTTATGCACATTGCACACCCATTTCCTTATGCAGATTGTTTTGCGGCAGTGAGGTAGCGGCACAGCGTAGTCGAACGCTTGGGCAGTTTTTTTTGCTGCTCTCAGCTTAGTTTAGCTTAGTCCGGGCTGGTTGGGTATGGTCTGTCTGGCCTGGCCTGCCTTGTCTGTGATTTCATTTTTGGGGGATTTTTTTACATGTCCCTTTTTTTGCTATGGTCGTCTTTGGCTGGTTTGAAAAAGGGTTATGGTCCACATATGTACGTCGGCCGTCATGTTAGTTGAGTCCTGTTTTTTGCTTATCACAAAAAAGGCTTTTTTTCTTGTTGTTTTTATTGTTTATATTGCCTACCAAGTTTAGTTCGATACTGGCTTTGCTGCATTTTTTTCTTATAGTTTCAAAAGTGTTGTGGGAATCTCATTAATGTGCGGAGAATCTCATTTGCGCTGACAAGAGTTATTTTTACGCCAGTTTTTGAGGCAAAAAACATGTTTTTTATAATCTTTGCAGCATGGTTTAATATGAGAAGAATGAGTGTATAAAATAAAGGGCTAACGGATTTTTAATTAATTGATTTTTTGTTATAATTCGCGAAGGTATTACTAGTTTAGCAACAAAAATTTACATATTTTTACAATTACAATTTCCTGATAAAAAAAAAGAAAAAATAATTAATGTTAAATCGTAACAAAAAAGAAAAAAATAATGTTATTGTCAGCTTTAAATACAGAAAGGGAAGTGCTAATAAAATATTGCCTACATCTAAGCGCATTGCATTGCTAAAAGTTTTAAATTCTATTTCATAAATATTATTGTCCGATAAGTAATATATAAAGTATATAATATTATTCCTTTTGACGTTCTTCTCTTTGGAAGGTTTCCTAGTCAATACGAGTTGTATACGGTTGCTAAGATATCTTAAGTATAATCTCAGAAATAGTTGGGCTTGAAATATAAAGTACACTTCTACTAATAATACATTCCAAACTTACTCCAAACTAATTACATCCTTATTTTTATTCCACTAAATTTATGATATATCATTTTTATTACAGTGGTCGCCACATCTCGCCCCAATAATGAAGCGGAAACACAGCTTTATCGCGTACTGCAACGAGCCAGTCTGCTCGTCTACTACGACACACTGCTGGAAATGGGCGGCGATGATGTACAGCAACTATACGAAGCGGGCGAAGAAGAGTTCCTCGAAATCATGGCTTTAGTAGGTATGGCGTCGAAGCCTTTGCATGTACGTCGACTACAGAAAGCATTACATGAGTGGGCAAATAACCCATCGTTGTTTCAGGGTCTCATAACATCCAATTCTAGCACACCGGGTAAGTTCATGTAACCAAAAAATGTTTAAAGCTAATTAACTAGAGCTTTCCTTTTCTCTACAGGACTCTTTGACACACCCACCAAATCCACTACGTTACATATGAAACACGACGTCTCACCTTCGTTTACACGTACCGCTTTTCCCACCTACAATCCCACACCATCCGCCTTTAATCCCACACCACTCGCTGCCACTTCCTCCCATTTGATTTCACAAATCTGCCAACCTGTTATCCCAATGCCTGTCATACAACCACATACCCCACTACCGCTTCCCGCAGCCACTCTCCCTGCTGCCGCTACACCAGTTGTACCACCCACATTAGGCGCCTCAACAGGTGGCAACACCACTGCTGGTACCACACATCAAGTCTCGTCCAGTTCGCCGCAACTCACACCCGTACTCACAGAAATGCAAGTGGCGCGCATAACACAAGGTGCTGAGAAAATCGCGCGACAATTGCCACAACGCGAACCACGTGCACACACTTCGAAGAAACGTACTAGCCGCGAGCTCGAACAGGTCATTGCCATGCAAGAGAATGATCCACGTCGCATGGACGAAATTCGCAAGTACTCAGCTATTTATGGGCGCTTCGATTGTAAGCGTCGTCCGGAGAAACCGCTCACGCTGCACGAAGTCTGTGTAAATGAGGCGGCGGCGCAACTGTGTCGTTTAGTGCCAGCTCTATTGACACGTCGCGACGAGCTCTTTCCATTGGCGCGTCAAATCGTCAAAGATGCGGGTTTCGGTCACTCGGCGAGCATAGCGCGATATGGCGCTCTTTTACCGCAGGTAATGCAAGCACAGCAGGCCATGACACGTTCCGCCGCCGTCCTGGATTGTGAGTCGAGTGATTCGACGGCTTCGGCGTCGAGTAAGCGTACACGTTTGGCCTCAACTGAGACAACGAACGCCATAACGCCAACCGATTTGGGGCTGAGTCGGGTAAGCAAATAACGCTCTGAACTGTACGAAAATGCTTACGCCAATTGCTGTGTTATATTTACAAAAATTTAATCCATATTGCTTTTTTTGCTTTATAACACGCTTTAGCTTCAGCTTGTGGTTACAAATATGGTGGAGAATGCTTTGAGGGCAAATGCTTACAATACAATAGCTTATTGTTATGGGCCTCTTTCAGCGCTGATATTTTACTATGATTCTGCATTGAGAAACACACATATACATTTTCTCAACATTCTATTTATCTGCAGGGATTCACCTAGGATCTCAACTAGGTTCGATTATATAGACTAAGGGCTCGAATCTTCTTTAGACAGAATATGAACAGGTAGTTCTTGAAATACACCTTCAAAAATTAAAAGCAACGATACTACAAAAATTAGACTTAAAGAAAAAGAGTTGGTTTTTTGGTCTTCTTTACTTCTGCTTGCCTACTCGCTCCACTATGTCCGTAGCCTAAGTATTTTGTTTGAGAAAATATTTACTACACTACAAAAAAATGTTAGTGGAATAATGTGTTATTAGGTAAATGAGCATTTGAAATCTTAACTGTTGCTTCAGGGACCTTTACTGCTACGCGGTTAATCCAAAAACGTGCAATAGAAGGTTTTTTGTGAAATTATTTTAATAAACAATCTAATTTTCACTGTAACTGTTTAGGCGTGATTTTTGGGCTGAGAATCTTAAAAAATTTGTGCGTCAAAAAAACTTAGAGTGCAAAAACAGAACTTCTCCATTCAAAAGAATCTCGTTTTCCACTCTTTCCCTCCCAAAAAATAAATTGATTCTGATGTATGGTATAAACATACCTGTGAACCTGAAACCTCAAATTAGATAACCCAAAATTTTGTTTTTAAAAAATATATAAAAATTAGAATTGTAGGTGAACACAGTAAAATGTAATTTACACAGTATTAACCAAAGTATTGAAACATTTAAAAAGTATTATTACTATATTACTAACTGTAAATGATTGTATTATTTAAGTATTTAGTGGTTTTGGTGAATTATTTGTATGTAACTTATTAAAAATCGTTGATGAAATTTAAATTAATCGGTAAATTAACTTTTGGTAACAAAATAACGGTAAATTAATTAATAAATATGTTTAGTATAAGTTTTGTGATTTTTTTCTATTTTTACTATATATTTGCCGCCTTAGATTTGGCAAGACTTGGAGACGGGCGAATCGAACAAACAACTTGCATGAGTCAAAAGGACTGATATAATTATATAGAGACTTTAGATATAGTTTATGTTACTTTAATGAGATATCCACAAACTTGAAAATTTTTATCGATAAGTGGTAGATCAAAGAGAATATTTCCTTTTAATAATAGTATATAAAATGTAGCTGTATAGTAATTTATAGTATGTTGTAAGGGGTATTTTATTTAGCTTGTCTTATGGTCAACAAACAAGAGCTTGTTTTATTAGCTTATATTACGACTAAAATTATTTATTTAATGAAGTAGTAGAAAAATCAGGAATAATAAATATTTAAAGTCTACAGCATGGTCCTTTTTTCAAGCGCTACCAGTTGAGATATGATCAAGTATACATTTTTTTGTGAAAATGAAATACTCATTTTGAATGGGAAAGTAAAAAAATATGTATTCAAAGTATTGCCCATTGCTTTTTACACATTTTGACCACCTTTCTGGACATTTTTGGATACTATGCCTATAGAAATGTTCGTTTTTGAGACAAACCAATCAGACACCCAATTTTCGACTCCTGCGTAGGAATGAGTGAGTGTTACTCAGCCAATGCGTGTCCCATAAATAAGAACAAATGATAATCGGAAGGGGCCAAGTCTGATGAATACGGCGGATGGGGAGCAGCTCCCAGCCAAGTACTTTTATTGTATCTTGAATAGATTTTTTTTGGTGTGCAGGTGCATTGTTGTGTAACAAGATTACTTTGCCGTGTCGTCTGCCCCATACTGGTAATTTTTCGATCAATGCATGGTTCAAATTGATCAATTGTTGTCTGCAGCGGTGGGTATTAACAGTTTTACCAGGTTTTAGAAGCTCATGACACACCACACCCTTCTGATTCCACCAAACACAGAGCATTGCCTTCTTACCGAAACGATCTGTTTTTGCAGTCGATTTTGATGATTGTCCCGGATTAACCAATGATTTTTTCCGTTTAGGATTCTTAAAAGAAATTCATTCTTCATCGCCAGTGACAATTTGATGCAAGGCTGATTTTCTTTCAAGTCTTTGTAGCAAAAGTGTTTTTTCGGTTTTACATTATTTTTCATGTGGCACCCATTTTCCACACTTTTGCATTTTTTCCATAGCTTTCAAACGGTCTGATAGTGTTTGTTGTGCAACATTTAACATGGCTGCCAATTGCTTTCGACTTAAAGTACCATCTTCATCCAATATTGCTTGCAGTTCAGCGTGTTCAAACTTTTTTTGGTGGTTCCATGTTCTTAATTTCTCACATCAAAATCATTATCTCTGAACCGTTGCGACCATCTTTTGCCTGTTGCTTCTGATAGAGCATGATCACTATATGTCTCGACAAGCATTCGATGCGACTCTGCAACACTTTTCTTCAAATGGAAACAAAAAATTAATGCTTTCCTAAAATCATCACTTTCCGGTGCAAAATTTGACATTTTCAACACAATGAAACAGAAAAAAAATTAAGACTCGTTCACAACAAATGTTCCGTACCAACACATTTGTATCATAACGCTCACTTCATACCGATACACCGGTATTTATAATTTTATATTATTATTTAGTACTGCAATATATTCATAAATATATTATAATATACTTGTATGTGCATAAGAGTAATAATATTAGTCAGTCGTTATTCTTGTAGTTGTTGCCTGTTAATTTATATGTTTCTTTTTCGTATTATTGCCACACATAACCTCAATGTTCTTAAAATACCCAGTTGTTGGTGTATAATAATTGTTGTTTGTTGACTTTATTGGTTTTTTAAGTTTGTAGTGTAGCGAATTTACTTAGTTAAACAAATTAACCTAATAACTTAAATGTAAAGTTTCAAATTATATTGCTTCATAAATTTGCAAATAAACTTTATGCTTAAAAACAAAACCGAAAATGCTTTTTACTTACTTGCTTTGCTTTGGAATCGTGCGTGCTTGCCATTTTCACCTTTTTACAAAACTATTCGCAACAAATTTAATGCATTTCCAACTTAAAGGAATCAACTGAGGATTCGCGTTATAATCTTTTCGCTATGTATCAGAAATTTGCTAAGCCACCATTCGACCTAACGGACATCAGCAAATTCAAGTAAGTATATTATATCGTTATTATGTATATATTATATGTATTCATATGATACATATATGAATTTATTCTATTATATATTATATGCAAAATTTCAAAATTTTTCTTCACAGCCTCAGTAAGAGCGAATATGATGACAACGATAATGACTCACGGCTCTCCTTCAGCAATTCCAGCTCACCTTCGATGCCAGTAAGTATTTATAGTATACCATTATATTTGTTAAGAAATGCATGCACTTGGCTTACACAGTTTCCAATGAAACCACGAGATCAATACTCATGCGATGTTAGAATCTATCATAAGTTTCTCCCTCCAAATTTTCAATATTCCTAACTTTACTAATTTACCTCTCGTTTTTCTTCTATACTTCTTTTTTTCACATTGTAGGCCAGTTCTCTCGATAATGAGCGCGACTTGCCCGAGGCGATTAAATTCAAGAGTTTAACCTCCTTTGCGCCCAATGTGATTTCCAGCACAGCTGTACACAGTGGCCAAGAGCTGTTGGACACTTCAAGTCACAATAAATCTTCCCCGAATCACCAGCAGCGCAATCAATTGAAAATCATGAGCTGTCCCACAACCGATGCAGCTGTTGGTATGCTAAGCAGTTCACCGCTTGGTGGGGTGCAAGTCATTTCAGCGGCCGGTGGACATATCATTGCGGTGGCAAATCCCGCTCTGGCTTTGAGTCCAACGCTTAATGAGGCGCTGAGTCTGAAGAGAGAGGCGAACACCCCAGAAATGTAAATATTATATAAAGGAAAAGGAGCTGTTAGCAAGCGAGAACGAGATAGAGATAGAGAGTGGAAAAAATTAAGTGTATCTTTCGCTTGAAATGGTTATCTAGATGTAATTAGTTGTTATGAAATGAATGAAAAGAATGAAAAGAACACACAAACCAGAATGAAAAACTACTATTATGAAATCGTGCAATTCTTTTAGATTTAGTAATTTATAATCTCTCATTTAAATATGAAATTAAGAAACTATATAATAATAACTTGCACTTTTTAAACTAACACGAAACACAATTGCATTTTAAAAAATAAAATAAATAGCACTTGAAAACATGTTAATTTTTTATTAAAGAAAAAATATAACTCAACATAATTCTAACATTACTGTCTGAGAGTAGTGAAATTTAAATTTAAATTAAAAAATTTCCCTGAACAATTTTCTAACCACGTTTGCATTACAATTGTTGAACCGACCAATTATTCAGAATCCGTTTTCGCTCTTGCCTCGTACCATAAATGTTGTTTGCCGTTAGGCCTTATTTTTAATAGTTGAAGTATGATATTTCTTTGCAGAACAAAATATTTCTTCAATTCTTTGGTATACTTGTATATCCACCAATTTTATTTTTATTGGTTTTATAAATCCATGCCTTCCGCACCACCTGCTTTCTCTTCAAAAGCTCAACCAAGTTTGACAAATTTGCAATGTAATTGAGACCGATATTATGCGTTGATAATTTCGTTAAGGTCGAGGAATTTGTTTATCTCGGAACCAGCAACAATCTAAAGCTGGAGATCAAGCGCTGAATTCTCTCTCGACGAATAAAACTTACGTTCTGTAAGTCTCTTATTATTCCTTTCATATTATACGGCGCAAAACATGGACGATGACAGACCGAGATGAGAAAGCATTTAACGCATTCGAGCGCACTATTCCCCGTAAGGTCCTTGGCTCTACGATGGCATGGATATAGCGCTGGTTTGGTCATGTCGTACGCATGGTAACTCCTTTGATTCAAGAGCCATGGGTGGATAACGGAAGTAAAGACGTCCATAATCCATTGGGAGGGCCAAGTGCATAGGAAACTGTCTGCACTCGAGATGTACAACTGGTGTGATCTCTTAAAGGATAAAGGCAACTGGTGGACTTTTGTGCTCTCTCCGAGCCACGTTTGTAGTGCTTTTCGAAAGTATTTGTGTGTTACCAGCTGATGATATCAGAAGATATCCGCAGGTTGAGCAGACAAAATCGGAAATAACTTGACTCCTCTTAGTATTTTAAATTGGAAAGTAAAAAGACGACAGATGCATCATTTTGGAGTTGGAAGAAGTTATTCAATGAAAAAGAGGAAATAATAGTTATGGTGGTGGCAGGGCATACCGACGACGCCCAGCAAGACTTATTTTCAGCTTCAACAAGATATGACGATCTCTTGCTTTCCTATTTAAAATATAATATTAAGTTAATGGTTAAAATGAAATAATCTGTTTACAAATTTTTTATAACACAGATATTTGACAAGCAAATCTTTTCATAATAATAGAACGTTCACTGTACTTATTAAAATCTGAATTCTTCTTAACCTATAGAAAAAGTGACTCCACAAATTTTAATAATTACTGTACTTATTTAAGTAAAAATGCATATTAAAAATGAATATTAAATTGCTTGAATACGAATTGATTGATCGATTACACTGACGATCGTTCTTCTCCAAATATTGTCTCATTCAACTTTACTACCCTCTATTGTGTGCCAATCATTTTAATTGCTCACATTTATCTCTCAATGCACTCATAACTCCATTCGCTTGCTTTCCATTCTATTGCCATCTGAATGCCATTCAATTCTGCTCGATTACAATCGTAACACAATTAAGTATTGATGATATTTTGCCAACAATGATTGCAGTGATCAGCGATGATATCTTTATCGAAGGCAAATATTGATTCAGCATCCATTATCCCATTTACGATTGTCTGCCTTTGTGGCTGACTTACAAGCCCCTTTGTGCGGGCACACGAAGATCTCCATGTGCGAGCGCGCAGACGTGCTTGTTGACTTGCGACAACAACCCTATGCCGGCAACAATAGGAACAACGCAAAAGGAGATCGTATTGGCAAACTTCCCTCCACTCGCACACATATTTGCCATTCTCTGCTCTCATCAAATGTCAATAAATTTCGATAATAATAATATTTAGCAAACGAAAGTGGAAGTGTAGTCGGAAGAAGGGTATGCAAATATTGCAAATATTTAATATGCGGCAGTAAATGTGTGTGTGTGTGAAGGGCTCGGAGATGATCGCACGCAATTGAAAATGCATTGTCACGTGTGCTTTGTTCACACGAGCATTCGCGTTGCAATCGTGCGTATTATTGCAAACTTACCTACGTACATAACATAGCCACTTAGGGGTGTGTTGTTAGCAAATACGTGAGTTTGGAAGTGTATGTCCTCTTTACAAACCTCCTCGGTGTTGATATGTTAACTTTGTCCATCGGAATGCAATTTTCCTTTGATGTATGCAAATCATTTAATGCAAATGCGATTTTAAGTGTTGAATGCAGATAATTTAAATAATAGTAATAATAATAAGTTAAAATATGCAAATCTTCACAATACTTGGCGAATTTTTGCGACCACCCATCGGCATACTTGAGTTATTGAATGTTTTGCTTTCGCTGATTTACAACTTCTTAATGAACTCTCCGATCTTCGAATTATCTGTGTGTATGTGCGTTCAAGTTGTGTGAGAAATCACGCTATGCTGCACATTAATACTTTCTTTCATGTGTGTGTGTATGTATGTTTTATATATTAATTTTATGTAAATACTCGCTTTAATCCTTTCGTTCCATTCTTACATAAGTCATATGTTCGCTTGTAGGAAAACCATTATCCCCTCCACCTAAATATGTAAAGACATGTTGTCTTGAAAAGCATTAGCGGCACACAGCTGTTACGAATTTAAATAACAAAATCAATTTGAAGAAAAGAAACTTATAAAGAAATCTGACACAACATCAACGGCATGTGGCACCGTTCTTATCAGCACTCTGACAGGCGGACCGTGAAAAGCGCGGGTGAAAGTAATTTCCATTATGAAAATGTAAGCATGCAATGCAGTCCATATACAAATGTGCTTGTGGCAGCTTAAGTCAACAATGCCATCGCGATCTGATTTAAAAAGGATAAGAAAACCGTGAACGATTGTGTTTTGGGGTAACCGAAAAGGGTTTGAAGTGTACAGGATCGCAACAGCTGGTAGCATAAATCACATAAATTTCTTAGTCATTATGAAGCAGTTACAAAATTTAAATCACCATTAAATTTGAAAAAAAATTACAGACTCCTAAAGAATTCAATATGATCTACTATATATACAACAACTGATTTTATTTTAATTTTAATTGGAAAGTGAGGTTAGTTTGGTTATGTTTCGTAGCGACCGAGAGATCACACTAGAACCATTACAATGTTGCTTATGATGCCAAAAAAATGAGAAACATCCAATTTTTTTTTGGTTTTTAATCAGAATCGATGATTTGTACCAAATATTTCATTCGAAGTCACTTTTTGAAAATGGAAATTGCCGAAAATCCCTTGGCCTAACCGAAATATTGCGCAAAAAACAAAATATCTCAACCTTTATCTAAGACCACTAATTTATATCCTAATTTATCTTGTAGTGAATTTCAAAACAAATGAAGTTAATCCCGCAAATAGTTTCGGAAATATGAGCTCATTTGTAAGAATTCTTTAACTAGGTGTAATAGACCTCCAAAACTCGAATAGCATTTTCTCGAAACGCTGTTTTGAGAGTAGGCGAGAAAAATTTCTCCAAAACGGCTGGGCCGAGGAACTTTAAATTTCCACACGATCTTCTTAAATTTATGTTTTAGGCAATGATATAAGGAACACGATAATTTATAATTACATATATAGAGTTTAGCTGAAATGTAAATTTTTTCACAAAAATCGTCTTTTTTCTTTAAGAAACCCCCAATTTGTCAATAGTCAAAATTTTTACTAGTCCTTCTATCATTACCTGTATCCATTTATGGTAATACAACTTTTTTTTTTTGCTTTTTGCATTTGACATACTTTTAAGCAGAAAATTCTTTCTCATCAGTATACACCTTTGGTCGGAGGTCCACCTGGAGATCGGCTAGGGGTCAAGGGAATCCTAAATTTTCCAACTTAAGTCGTTGATTATTGAAGTACATTAAATTCTATAAATTTGCATTATTTTTATTTATTTATAAAATAAACTGACTCTTCTAAGAAATTTTCCAAAATCGCATTTTTTCTTACTTGCAATTGGATGTACCATAACCCCAAAATTAGAATGCTGTCGATGTTTCTGCCATCCAATCGTTTTCAAGTAAGTGCTCTAAAAAAAATAGTTTTGTTCAAACTCTCTTTCACAGACCCAAAAAGTGGCTCGCTGAATAAAGATTTCACTCAAATGAGGCGTCAAGTTGGCAGCAACGCCTATTTTGAGGGTCATGAAGCTTTATTTTATCGAACCTTTATACGCATATTTGAACACCGTTATTACAAAGGCAATGCGCTAAAATGCGATTATGTCAAAGAGTAAAACCATATCTTTATTAAGAAAACGATTTTCCATTATCAAGGCTTAGAATATAAAGCTTTTTCTATAGCACCTAAAAATATAATGAAGAAAAAGCAAATATGGAAAAATACAAGGAAGATGAAACGATGATAAAACGGATCTTCTCGAACACGATCACAACGGTACATCATTTGACTATGTCCAGGCACAGAGCTTCTGTATGTAAGCCGAGCTAGAATTGTTAAAAAACGTCTTCTAACACACAAACTATAGGTCCAATAGGAATGATTCTAGAGACCTATATATAATATTTAAGCACAATCCATTAAGCCTACCACAAAAACAAATTAATTTTTCCACAGTTTTTTCTACAAATGCAACCATAAAAGTATGTATGTGTGTCTTAAAATTGTTTTCTTAAGACAGTGATGGATGAAGTACAAGTATGAAAAGAAGCTGACAATGATAACCCCTTGACAGACAAGCGGGTACCGATGAATGCGAACACTAATTTGCATATGCATAAACAGCGTTGCCTAGGGGAATGCAGAAGAATGCATGAACGGGATTAGATGCTACAAAAAGCTAGTCATGGGAACAAAGGGTGCGTAAGCAATTTAAAAAAAAAAAAAAATCATTTTTATATTTTTTTTATAAAATTTAGTTGAATATAATATTATATATCAAGAAAAACGAATGTTAAATTGTTTACAGTTCCCTAGCACCTTTTCAGCTAGGTATATTATATATAATATTAAAAAAATGGCATCTCCTAAATATAAATATTTTTTTGTTGCAACTTCAAAGTCAGTATTTAGTTATTAAATACAGCTCTAAGTAGCAATTTTCGCTAAAATCCAATCCACAAAATACTGTACACTCATGTAAACGCCGGGAATTTCTGGACGCGCACAGCCCACACCGTACGAGACGACGCCAATCAGATAGAATTGTATGTTACCACCAACGGTCTAAAAATAATAATAAAACAACAATAAATAAATTTGATGCAAGTAATTGAGTTATTTGGCTTACTTCCGGTATCATCAGCGGTCCACCAGAGTCGCCTTGGCAGGTATCCTTGCCGCCAGATAGCACGCCAGCGCATATCACGCCAGTGTCGAATTGATCGGCTGTTATTAAACGCTTCGCACGCTGATAACTGTCACGGCAAACTTCATTAGCGAGTACGGGTATTTGAAGCTCCTGCAGAACATTCGCAGCGGTGCCACCTTCCATGGTTTTGCCCCATCCGGCTACGAAGGGTGTATAATTTAGATAGGATTTGCTACGCAACTGCTGTGAGCTGGGCAAGCAAATGGGTTTAATATTGTCTACAGATAGAGATATTTTATATATAGATATTATATATATAGATATATAAGCAGTGTAGATATAAAATTTTAGCTTGTTTGATGAGATTAAACTTACCAATGAATTGTACGTTACGCTGCAGCCAGACTATACCGATATCATTACGTCCATTAGCGGTGTTATAATTCGGATGTCTTTCTTGCTGTCGATGAAAGTAAGGAATAATAAAGCAATGAATTTGGGTATTCTTTATTTTATTTTGTTATTCACATTCGGTGCTTTTTTCATAATATTCTATAATGAAATTTCTGGTTAAAATGCGAGGTATGTTAAAAAAATAACAGGAATTTTCGTATTTAAAAAAAAATATTTTTTCATTTGGTTAAATTCATATTGTCGCTTCCACAATATTCCCCATTCGATATTATGCTCTTATGCCAGAGTTTCTTCCAATCGTCGAAACACTTCTCAAACTCGATTTCTAGGATAGCCTTTAGCTCTTTCAACGATTTTCATCTATCTTATAAAACGACGACCCTTTAAGATTCTCTTTATTTTTGGAAATAGGAAAAATTCACACGGCGCCATGTCTGGCGAATATGAAGGCTGGGTATCGTTACAGTAGCCAAGAATTCACGAAGAAGCAACGAAGTGGGAGCTTTCAACAAACGAAAATCGTCAAGCTCATAAAAACACGTCTAGCGGTTGCTACAGACATAGTAATCAATGAATACAGCTACAAATTTTTGTCGTACTTCAATATCAACATAATATAACTAATTTTGACAACTGGACTCTAAACGCGCGAAATTATAAATTTAAAACTTTATTATCAGGACGTAGCGATTACCTATGATGTTTAAGCCCAATAAATGTTGCTAGAGTATTGTTATTATCGCTAAGCATATTACATAGATAATGGTAGTGGATTCTGGTATGGAAAAAAGTTTACCTTTATGAAGCGCATACAGACTCTGCCTGTTTTCGGTTATAAGAGATTGCATTTCAAATTAGTTTTTATTGAAATTTTTGACTTTAATCACAATAATTATCTTTTCGTATATATGAGGGTCGGAAGACAGTTATTAGGTACTAGATAGTATACATAAAATAAAAGTAATGATACTTACCTTCAAAACATTTATATCCTGATGCTGAGTTTCTGTATCAGTGCTCAAATCGTATTCACCAAGGCGTACGTAGCTTCTAAAACACAAAAATGAAAACAAAAAACCAAAAGCAGGTTATTAATGAGTAAAAATAATTACTTTTTATACAGTTCAAAGAAAAATAAGATAAAAAAACACAAAACTGCTTTCTTTTAATTTTCGTAGTCGCTAAAAAAAATTCGCAAATTAATCAATCATCTAAGTGAAAACCATGAATATGTAAATCCAAGTAAACAGCGCAATGACAACAAAAAATACTTAATATTTTTACTCATATGTACGGTTACTTTATTTTTGCAGGCTATTATTAAAATTTCATTGAGTAATAATGATTAATTTGTTTTCGTTTTGTTAATATAACTCAGATCAAAGCTCTTTAATAGGTAAATACTATATACGTAGATGAGTGATTGTGAATGCTAGAAAAAAATACATCAACTCTGTATTTTGTACTGTGCATACTCATCTTAACTGTAATTCTTTGCTTCAAATATAAAGATAAAAATATAAATTTTAATAACTGAAAATTGTTTTTGTTAGGTTTCTTAGAAGAAATTTAAAACAAATCACGTCAAAGCTTTTAAATAAAGCTCTTCAGCAATTTTTTGAAAAAGTAAGAACAAATCGATCTAAAGAACGATTTGCCGATCCACATCAACACTTAGTCCTATTCCGAAATGATTTATTCGCATTTTCTTGAAGTGCGGTTTAATGACAATTAATATTATTATTTAAAAAAAAATGGAAAAATTATATTTTATCTGGAAAATTCGCTTTCAGAATATTAATATTTTATGAGTTCCAAAACACCTGCATGACATAATAAAATGAAAAAGGATACCTTTTCTACTTTTAACGAATCGTATTATAGTTAAAGTATATGCAAGTATGGGTTAATGCATTAACATTTTCTCTATTGTCTATTGTATACCATCTGATCAAATATTACCCGGACTAGTTCATTTAAACATTTTTTTACTATTTGTAGCGACAGAGATTGAAAATCATAGTGTTGACATCAGAGAGATAGCAGAGGATCTCAACATTCCTTATGAAACGACTCAACACCTATTGGTTAATGTTTTGGATGTAAAGCTTGTTAATGCTAGACTCTTACAAAGTGACCTGAATCTTTTGAAACAACGACGTCAAGTAGATATGCTTGACAATGTAACTGAGGACCCTACATTGATCAAACGCATCAATACTGGTGACGAGACGTAGGTTTGAAAATATGACAAAAATGAGCCGAAACCAAAATTCGTTGAAAGCACTGAAGGCCATCCCTGCCGAAGTTTATAAAAAGAGAATAGAAACTTGAATTAAGCGTTGGCATACTTTTAATAGCTCAGGATCCTATTTTTAAGGCGATATTAAAGATTTGTATTAAATACGTGAAAATGTAGCCAGTCCGGGTCGATTTTGATCATATGGTATGTTTCCCATATGTATAACATCATTTTGAACTCACAAATCGTTTCGTATACAATGTGCCGCCGTTACAACATGTCGAGAGGACACTAAAGCACCGCCGCACTTAAATGGCGAGTTGGGATCCACATCGGGATAGGCTAACAAAGCCATCCATGGCCAATCACTTATGCGACTCGCTTTACCGCCAACAATCTTCTTAAACGAACGCACAACAACACCACAAGTAGACGCAGCGTTAACTTGACTAGGCGCTGGACTTGGTGCTGGTGCTGGCGCCGAACGTGAAGGCTGTGCACCTCCAGGGCAGCAGACGCTGTACGAACTACCGCCACAATTTCTATTCGAAGCGCGTAAATATTGAACAAAATTGGGATCCGTATAACGCTGATACAACTGACCCAACAACACTTGGCAATCGTTGATTTCTGAAATAAATGGAAAGCATTGAAATTATTTCCTCATTTAGCTGTAGCTGCGCCTACCCAAACAAGCTCCTTCTGCATTGTCGGGGGTATTGCAGAATTGTCCAGCCCGAAAGCCCACAAACCCTGATGGAGCTTGGCTATATTCATTCGCATCGAAAATGTTGCGAAAATCAATTCTTGGCTGTTGACGAACCCTTCGTTGTTGCTGCGGTTGCTGTTGTGGTTGTGTTGCAACAAATCGCCGCACTTGTTGCTTGTTTGGAGCAGGCACATGCCGACTTTGTTGCGTTTGAACTGCGAAAGGGCTGGTCGGTCGTTGGGACACCGCTTGTTGGCGTGGTCGCTGCTGTGATCGCGCGCAGCAAAACTACAAAAATTATTGTTTTTGATATTATTTCTATAGCTGTAGAGAGTATTGTAGGAAGTACTAACCGATTTACTACCACACGCTTGTTGTGCAGCTGCCACATATTGCTTATTGCCCGCTTTTTGAGCATTCACTACCTGTGGACAAAAATTTAAGGGAGAGCACTGGCCATGATAGTTGTCTGGAGTCACGCAGCTGTACTGAGCTAAAATAAAAACGAAAACACTTGACTGATATTTGTGATTTTCTATAAGTTAAAGTTGGAACAAAAATTGAGAATTTCTAGAACTAGTCCATCTTTTAACTTAAAGTACTGAAGGAAACTAAATACACCTAGGGGGAATAATCCTAGGAGGATGCGAAAGAACTTTAGATATAACTTGAGGGATATTCTCTCTATAGACGGAATAAGGTCGGAGCGTGTTGAGTACACATTTTATTAGTGTTGTTACTGTTATCTTTGAAGGCTATCTACTTATACATTCTTAGAATAATGTAGATATTTAGTGAACTATGTAATTGTCATTTAATGCGAAAAAATTCAGAAAAAGTGACTTATCTTATGATTCAATTGAGTATTTCCTATAATGAAATTCCGTAAAATCATTAAAAGAGTACACTATTGAAAAAAATCACGTGGTTCCAAAAGTACTTCAAAGATCTTAAGAATTTATTACGCAAAATTAGTATTTTAATCAAATGGTGAAAATTGAAAATTTCGGAAAAGTGGCATGGGGAATTATATATGGACTAACACTTTCGGCATGCTTATCTCTGGAAATTCTTGTAATATGCTATGCTGTAATAAAAGCTGATCGAATTACAAAAACTGCTAATAACTTTCTACAGAAACATCAATTTTATAACGCTTAGTTATTGGAAGAGAACCACTTCACTGGAAAACCTTTAATTCAGTTCATTATAAAGAAAACCTTTAATGGGCGTAAAAAGTATGTGTATATGTATTAATTGCTGAATAAATGAAGCAGAACGTTTAAATGTAAGTATTTAGTTTAAACAGCGAATTAGCTAATAGCAAATAATAAAACTATAGTTATTATATACATATGTAGTATACATGTAACTGTGGTGAAGACTGAGGTTCCTAAAAATTAGCAGAAGTGTGTGATTCCAACAGCCTAACACCAAGCAAATGACTTCTGCATTTGGCATTCGTCATCAATAACGTTGTACGTCAGTAACTAGTGACTGCGTCAACATATAGTATTATACATGTATTTAAAAACCATATTTACCAAATTTGGTACAAAACATTTTCTGGAGACCCTTCAACATGATTCAAACTAAAATAAGTGAAATTGGAATACAAACACACCTACAACCAGCATTATACCATTTTGTGTTTTAATATGTTTTTCTAAGAGAATTATATATATTGTACATATATATGTATAGCTATATGCTCCTGTTAGATTTAGAAGAAGCAAAGGGTCATATTTCTAAGACATACATATCATAAATTTCGGTTATATTATACTCCAGTTGAATAATATGAGATCAAATTATGTACCCATATAAATCATGCTGTGCATAGTTCAGTGTTTTTGACTTTATTGGTTTTGTTTTTTACTTCTATTGGGAAATATATGGTCGAAAAGTGATGATCAGAATTTATACTTTGTACTCAACTTTCTGGATATATCCTGAGTTTTCTTTGAATTTACAGCAAAATCAGGTACGCAGTTTTATATGAGATCTGTGGATTTTTATTTACTATATATATTTATTTATATATTCAAAAATTATATATTAAGTTTTAGTTTACCTAAATTTTTATTTTTGGACCGAATTAAATTTTCTTATAAGGGCAAAGTCGGTTTATTTAACTGAAAACTAAAAACATATGGAAGCAAAGGATTTATGAGTCATTCACTTCGATTGTTGGAAAATATGAAAATCGTAAAAAATAATGAATTGATTCAATTTTCGATAATACGACAAATTTCTCACTACTCAATAATAATAGACAATATTTATATACCGATCAGGGTATGTTAAGTTGGCCACGAACTTTCTAACACCTAGACAACTTCGGAGACCCCATAAAAAATGTATATATACATGATTAGCGTGGCGAGTTGAGTCAATTTAGCAATGTCCCTCTGTCTCTCCATCCGTCTGTATATACAGAAACTAGTTTTTGATATATCGATCTGAAATTTTGCACACATCAGTCGACCAATGTCGACATTGATATCGGTCCACTATAGGATATAGCTACCATACAAAATTATCGATTCCATGACAGTCGAGTCTTCGTAATCGGAACGGACTCGGATTTTTATCCGACCAAGGACTGTCGACTCAGCATAATTTTACCGCTAAAATAACAACAGCAACATCGATCGAAATCAAGGCCTTGTATGGAAATCCTTTTTATTTGACCGGATATCTTTATGAAATTTGGCATGGATTACTGTCTAAGATAATGTTACAATCTATGTTTTACTTATGAAGTAGCCGTAATTTGAATTGAAAATTATTTATATCAACAATTTAGGTACATAGACCAATTGAGTTTTCAGATGTAGTTATACACACAGTTGCTATAAGAAATGCAGCTGTAAAGGGCATTATAGTTTCGGTGCAGCCGAAGTTAACTTTTTTCTTGTTTTAAAATAAAAATTCAAACAAAAAACAATATAATTAAAAAATGCAATGCTTTTAAATATGTGAATACGCAATAAATAGCAAGAAACAGTTACTAAAGTATACAAAAACTCTGTTGACAAATTACACAATCTTCCACCTCTTAAATATATTTGGCTTAATAAGCATATAATCAAGTTACAAAAGGTTTTATTAGCCATTTTATTAAACAGATTTAAATTAAGCTTTTGATATATTAAACTTGTTTCTAAATTAGCCAGCAAAAACATTTATTATGCAGATATTTTTACCGAGCTCTTATAATGTTTTATTAATTAACTTATAACATTATATTAATATTAAGAGCTAAATTTTTAATGCATACCTTTAATTATCAATATTTTTAAGGAGCACAGAATAAGTAACGATAAAATTGATTTCATTTTTTCACTTAAAAAACACAACAACTCTTTTTTTTAACTAATTCAAATTTTCAAGTTTTGAAGTTACAAGATTTTTTTGGTTTTTTTCACTTTATGGATTTTTCAGCAACCACAATCATTACAGTCGACCAATGTCGACCAGAATATATTACAAAGAAAAAATATGTTTATAATCGAAGAATTTTATTTTCTCCGCACACAGTTTACTACGCGCTTTTATCGAGCCCTTTCGAACGTGTTCGCTTTGAATTCGCAACTGTTACCAAAAATGCAAATCAAAACTACGCGAAGCTATCAGCAACCTAAAAATTCATGCATATAGTACATACATATAATATACACCTGCATCAGTTTCAGTTATTGAGCAATATTTTTACATTTATGTTTTGAAAACGAAATCTCAGCCGGTTTTCTTATATTATATGCTATTTGCCTTAAGTCAGTGGTGGTGATTCCCACAAACCACTGCTTTTGAATTACTCAAGGCAGTCTCTCAGCTCACTTTTCGAATGACTTACTCACACTCAAATAAAAGTTTTGCACCTGCGATGGTGATTAAACGCTTAATTGTAAATATTTATGCAGATGAGTTAACAATTATGTAGATATATTTATGTGGGTATATAGAGTATTGCTAATTTGAGTTATTCACTCTCTGCTCGCTGAAAAGTATGCAACGTTTGATCAATGCATTTAATAGAAAGTTATATAATATTTCACCAAAACCCACTTTCTCATGAAATACAATATACTGAAGATGTCTGACTTACTGGGCGATCCTCAGCAAATAGCACATTTGAATATTTGCGAAGATATAAACTGATTTCAACCATTTTTTGAAGATATATATATTCAATTATGGAGTTAAGCCAGTTTACAATTTTCAAAAAATCGGATTTTTTGGGCTGTTTATGTTTCTAAACACAGGAGTGTTAACAAATGCAGAGTTATATAGGTTTATTCAAGCAAAAAACGGCTTATTTTCAATATTTTTTTTCATATAAAAATTAAAAGTTTTTCAAATTTTTTATTATTTTATTATATTATTATTTTATTATTTATTTTATAAAGATTTTGTAAAAATTGCAAAGGAAAATATTCAAAATTCGGCCATTACGACGTCATTTCCGGAAAAAGATCTTACAGGATCATCAAAAGTAATATATACTAAGCAGACGTTTTTACAAAAAAATGCAAATTTTGTTGAAAATTTCGTGACTTCGTTTTGATAAATGAACAAAAAAATCTTCATTCATGATACTGCAAATTATATATCGAAGAACTGTAGTAGCTCCCGAAAAATCTTGACAACCGCCTTGGAAAACACAGTTTCGAGCAAAACACGCTTAAAGTCTTAAGTGGCTATATAACTGACCTGCTAGGAGACTATTGAACGTACCTATTTAAAATTTTTCGTTTTTGGTATTATTGTATTTTTTTCTATAAACATGATTTTTAATACTTTATCGGTCAGAAATGTATCCTTTTTTAAAAGTCTGTAATTTAAGTAAAAACCTAAAAACTTAAGTAAAGCTGAAAACTTAAGTACTTGACTTGCAAGTCTTAAGCAGATTAAGTTGCCTTCTTTTACTTTGTTTTAAATATCCCGAGTTCATAGAATCACAGTTGCCCGTCGATGTCCTCTTGCAAAGTTCTTCCGAAGAATGACACAGTGGACCCAATTTCGTATCAAAAAGGCAATATCAATTTTTTTATACTCAAACACATGTTTGATAAACCTTGAAAGGGTTAAATTCGATTCCTTTTACCTTACTTCCAAATCAGTAAAATTAAGCCGAATTGTTAAGTATTTATTTCAAACTAACCCCTTATTTGTTAAATTTGGCTCAAAAATCGTTGCCTCGTGTTATCTCTTGCCAGAATTCGTTCTACAAAAAAACAAAATACGCTTCCAAGAAAGTACACTTTTTGGGTTTAAGCCTTTTTAAATTTATTTTTAAATTTTAGAAATTTTTTTTAAATTAAAATTTAATACAATAAAATCGTTTTACCGTCCAATTTTACCGCTCCTAATGGTTTTCGTGATGCTTTGCTTGCTGCAAAAAAATAAATAGCTTAATTTCTAGAAATAAAAAAAAATTACAAAAGACTTAAGACACGAACTTGCCTAAAAATTTACACATCTATGCAACTTAAAAGTCTATAACTCTTTATTAATAGCTTTTATGTGCATTTAAAATATGCTTTAACTAAATTTTTTTTCGCTAAATCTTTCACGAATTCACTTTTCATTAATTTATACAAACTTTCATTAATAAAGTGATCACAACATCAGCAATTGCCCAACATGTTAATACACAAATAAAACTGCAACAAATTATTTTATTGCCTTAATTAAGCTGAGCCAAAATTTTTAATATGCACTAACAATGCACAAAGCACAGCCCAGTAGTCACCATTTTACAATTTTACTACAAATTTTGGAACGTGCTTGGCACACAAAGCAAGAAAATGAGAAAAGGCTGACAATATTTGCGTGTGCGCTTACCTCAAGATCCCAAAATATGATAAAGAGGTAATTTCAAGGTGAAATATTCGGTTGTTGCCATAAAGCCGCATTGAATATTAAATAGAAATTACTTCTAATTTTATTTTCGTAATTTTTTTTATTAAAAAAAGAAATCATATCACTTTTTAAGCGGTAAAAAAGCTGCAGACTTTGCTGTTGTTAATAATTAGAAATAAGTAATTTAAACATATTTAAAAAAAAAAAGAGAATATCATGGTGTATCGGCAATCTTCTGCAATATCCAGTCGACATAATGCTGCACACTGGCGTAAACGCCGGGCACATCGGGACGCGCACAGCCAACACCATACGAGACCACACCGATCAAGTAATAGCGCACATTGTTGTTGTAAGTCTGCAAACAAGAACAAAAAAATATGAAAACATTTCTTATATATTTTTATTGTTTTTTTTTTCATTTTTCTATTTCAACTCACCTCCGGTATCATCAGTGGACCACCTGAGTCACCTTGGCACGTATCCTTGCCGCCTGATAGCACGCCAGCGCACAGCACACTATCATCGAATTGATCTGTGGACACTAAACGATTGATGTTGTTGTAGCTACTTTCACAGACATGGTTCCCGAAGATCGGTATTTGCAGTTCCTGCAAGACATTCGACGAGACGCCACCCTCCATTGTCTTGCCCCAGCCCACGACAAAGGGTGTGAAAGAGGTGTAATTCTTTTGGCGTATCGCCGTTGCGGTGGGCAAGCAAATCGGTGAAATTGTTTCTCTGAATTTTACGTTGCGCTCTAGCCACAGCACCGCCACATCGTTCTTGCCATTGCGGTTGTTATACTGCGGATGGGCTTCTTTCTGTTCGTGAAAGGAATTAAGGTTTGATTTAGGTAAAGCTGCAATATTATTGCCAACACCCACACACTTACCCGCACAATGTTCACATCCTCATGGCGTGTCTCAGTGTCGGTGCTCAGGTCATGTTCACCCAAACGTACATAAGCGCTACATGAAAACAACAACATATTAAAGAGAACTACTAAATACAAATCAATTATAATTTCACCACTTACAGATCACTACGTATGCAATGGGCTGCTGTGACGACGTGCCGCGCCGTCACCAAGGTGCCACCACACTTGAATGGTGAGCTCGATGAGCCGTCAGTATAGGCCAAGAGCACAGCCCATGGCCAAGCGCCCTTCTTGCTCACTTCGCCGCCAACAATTTTCTTGTAGGTGTTATGCGTGTAGCCGCAACCCTCTTCCAATGTGGGTGGACGTGTAGGTATTTCATCGCGGTTGACCACTGTGACCGACGGGTCTGTAATAACATTATCGCTGGTTGGACAACATGCCACGGAACGAACACCACCACAATTGCGATTGGATGCGCGTAGGAAATCGACAAACTCGGAGTCATTCGATTTGGCGTAAAGCTCGGTAACCAGTTGGGTGCACTTAGCAATGGCTGTAAAAAAGAAAACGCGTTATATTTTACGACTTCTTTTAGTGCTTCTGGTAAGGTATATAAAACGATAGTTAGTTTATCTACTTACCAACACAAACGCCGCGTCTTAGTTTCGGATCCACGCATGTGTCGCCTGTCAAACGTTCGCCGATTTCAACAGGTGGACTTGTATTGCTTAGAGCGGGCGCTGTTGTGGGACGAGTCGTTGTGGAAGAGAGCTGACCTTGATTTGGTGGTGGTCTCGGTTGAATTATGACTGGTGACGATGTAGTTGGCGGCAAGAAGGGATTAGTTGGACTTTCAGTGGTGGGCTGTGGACGTATTTGTGGTGCAGGTTGCGGTTGCGGTTGCGGTCTTGACTGTGGTAATGGTTGTGGTCGTACTTGAGGCTGTGGTTGTGGTCGTGGCTGTGGTTGCGGTTGCGGTTGCGGCTGGGGCGCTGGATTTACTGGTCGTGAACAGCAAACCTAAATAATTTCAGTTTTGAAAATCATTTTAAAATTTCCACTTTGTTTAAATTGCTATTATTTAACTTACCACTGGATCACCGTTGACACTTCGTGTACCGCACGAGCGTTGTGAGGTTATAACATAGCGTTCGGCTTGATTGCGATTGCGGATATTGAAAACGTTCGCTATTTGTGGACAGTATTGTAATAGCACGCAGTAACCATAATAATTTTCTGGCGTCACGCAGTTGTATTGGGCTGAAAGTTGGAGCGAAGATAAAAAATTCAAATATCAATGTGTAATTAATACATTTAATGAATAAATTTTCGTTTTTTTATTAAATTTAAAACTAAAGTATAGAGATACTGAGATCTATTCAAATAATAAATACTAATTTTGACAAAAACAAATTAACAAAATGCATCGAAATCTCGAAAAAGACAGAAAAATTGAGCGGTAATAAGAACTTATATTTTGGTTCGTAAATTAAGCACGGAACGAGAATAAAGTCGTAAATAAAAGTATGTAAAGGAATTAGGCTGTTTTAAAGCCCTCAAAAGGGGCTTAATTTTAACGATTTATTGTCGTAGTAAAGTAAATTTTTAGTGCTCAATTATATTAAATCGTTGAAACTAAATGAAATATTGTAATTTATTAATATTTTTTCCTATTTATACAAAACTGATTCTAAGTTTAAAACTAGTGTTTTTTTAACTAATCAGCGAAATCAATTAGGAATCGCTAGTTAACTTTTTAAATTTTTTAAAGCTTTTAGATATTCACATACGTATATTAAGCACAATTCTATTTGAGAAGAATTTTTAGTCTTCAATTATTGTCTCAACTCACGCAAAGTCAGTTTATTTAGTGTGCGAGCGCTGTATATTGATGAACAGTTATTTATTTAGATATGCTTATTTCATTTGACACGTGCTGAGGAGCGAAAACGGCGTCATCAAAACAAATAAAGCGAACTAAGACCAATTCTAAGCAAAGTGGAATGAAAACTTTTGTAATCTTCATTAGTGGTTCATTATTACTTTTAATTTTTTTTTTCTATAATTTTTCATATTTCACATTCACTGTCATGGCTGTTGATCATATTATCGTAATTGATCGAGTTTTTTGTGTTTACATTTAATTAAGTTTTTTTTTATTTTTTATTTTTTTGCAAGCTCCAAAATCGTAACCTTGAAGTCGGCTACCTGTCCATTAACTGGTTTACTGAACTTGCATACAAAATACTCCATACAAATTTTAAAATGACGCGCACAGCAACTAAATAAGTGTATTTACATATATATATATACAACAGGTATATATAATAATGATGAGCTGGTATTTTTTTTAAGCAGCTCTCAGGCTAAAAGAATGAATTGTAATCTTACAAGGCGAAATTGCAGCAGTGAAAGGCACTTCGTATGTTCTGTCTAAAAAGATTGCACGCAGTTGCTTTGAGAATACAGTTATCTAACTTGACAGATGGTTATTAAAATATAAAGTCATTGTCTGTATTTTTCCAGAGTATTAATTATGGTATGTTGGGGCGTGTTAAAACTTATTAACTTGGCCTTGTAACATGTAATTCCTTCTTCACTAATGATTTCTTAACTGGGAAAGCCACAAAATATTTAAAAGTAAAAGGATAAAACATGATTTTAAAAACATTTTGAGCTCTCTTTATACATTTTTGAAACTAATTGGAAATAGTTGCTTTGAAAATGGTTTGTTAGTTTTTATTTTATATTTTGTCACAGTTACATGTCTTCTGAAATCATCAAATGATGAGTTTTAATTATAAGCAAAAAGTTCAATAATGATCCAAATCTGGCTGAAAAATCTCGAGCAAATATATGTGCATGTATATGTCCAGTTGATAATGAACTGAACGACTTCATTTCCATAAATAAATCTCACCCGTTTACCGTCCATAATATAGCAAAGACCGAAGAAACACAAACTTCTTCACTGACAGCAATTTACATTGTAAAAAATATGCGATTTAGTCTCATTTGAGGTAGAAGTTGAAAAAAAGCTACCGCATACTCTTCAGGTCAAATAACTGCGGGATAACTTTGAGCTCATTACAAGGTATTTATATTAACACAAAGTACTCATATACACCAAGGGTAGGTAGTCTAAAAGAGCAAACAAATTTTGGCTTGCCGGCCAAAAATGAATCAAGCCAATTTTTGATCAAGAAAGGTGTGTGCTATAAGGCTGGTGACGCAAAACTTCCTAGTCACTGTTTTCCAATAGTTTAAATCGATTTTACAACATGAGACCGAGCGTTGTAATGATGGAAACATACTGTCTCGTGCCTAGTCGCGATTTCCGGGTGTTTTTCAGCAATCGTTCACTTTGATGAGTTGTTGTCGTTAGCGTTCCCCAATAATGGTCTTTGAACATCTCTTAGCTTCAATTTATATGACACCTAATTTCCTTGCTGAGTTCAATGTTCAATGTTTTCAATTTCTCTTCTTCAAACTTTTTTCACCGCCAAGACGTTGTTCACAATACACTTTTACAAAAATGCGATGACTTTCGGTTGAGGTTTTCTTCACATTAAAGTAATGAAGAAGAATTTCCCGGAAAATCTTTTTTTAGGCACAAAATTATTTCGAATTTGAGTGAAAAAAATTATTGTTGATTTCACTTCAAATGTATAACATATACTAAATAAGACGCACAAGGACAGTAGTTCGGAATATTGGAACAATGAAATAATAATCACGTTACGCCATCTCTGGGGAAACCGCACAAATATAGTTATAGCAGCAATACAAAATTTGTATTTTTTTCGAATAACCGATTTGATCCCCTGTCGGTGTTTTAAAAAATATTCTTGGATCACAATTTCGAACTTCTGCTGATAGCTTCAAATATGTCATACGACTGTAAAATAAATGCAAAATCTGAGAGTATCTAAGTAATTAAGTTAACTTAGTTTTATTTTGAAATTTTCTTAGCGTATAATCTCGAATTAGAGTTATTTAATCTTATTTAGAGTTCTTCATAAATATTTATTTCACTATCAATGGCTTCAGTTCCTTTGGCACATAATCTCTACGATATTTTTATTGCGAATTTATTTTGCTGTAAAGACTCACTCAAATATTTACGAAATTACATGTTCTGCTAATTGTTGGTGTACTTTTTTTTTAAATAAATATTTTCACACACTATTATTAACTTTTCGCAAGACGAGAAATTAATGCTTATTCACTTATTCGTTTGTTCAGTTACATTTCCTTGTGAAAAACCTACCTTGCGAGAGCACAGCGTGAGGCAGCACAGCAAAGGCGAATATTAGTAACGGAATAAATGCCTTCATTTTAAATTTTGAATATATTAAACTTGAATCTAAGTGGTATGTTTTCTATTATTCAGCGAAAAAATATTATAATATTATTTTTACAATTAATTATAAACACTTGCATAACAATTGCAATTAGTTTGGTTTGCTTCAAGTATTTATTCACAACATCACTTAGTCACAATATGGCACACATATATTGTATATTTCCCCTAGGTCACTTTATAGGCATTAGGCCGAGTAGCGCGTGCTATTCGTTGCGAACGCGTTTAAATCAGAACTGTTTCCGAAAAAGTCGCGAACGAATTTTCACAAAGGCAGCAGTTGAACGGATCTTTTTTAACTCAAACCGTTCGCCAGCATTCGCATAAACAAACTAACAGCCGGTTTATATTTGCAATACACTTATGAATCTCAAGTTAGTACCAGTGTAGTAGCTAGTAAGCAGTAGCGGGTTGAACGCAAAATGAGCAATTAAGAGTGTGAGAAAAGTTGTGTGCCTGTATGTGTATTAGGGGCGTATAAAACATATTTGAACAATTAAGAAAGGGCTTAGTTCGGCTGTCACCGAACATTTTATACTCTTGCAACTTGCAAGGCTGAAAGTCATGGTAATACCTTCAGTTGTTAGCAAAAACTTTATATTAAAAAATGTTGCGAAAGAATTAAACATCCATTATTCGATAAAATCGTAATCTTCTTCTTGACTTATATTAAATATATACTTAGACTTAGTTACCATAAACTTAGACTTAGTTTTATTGCTATATTTTAGTTCGCGTCAGCTAAAATTATATTAAAAACATCTTCAAATGAGATATTACATGCATGATATTAACTCGACCAAAAACGCTAAATTTAGTTGATTTGGAAAATATCAACCAGGGGCTCGGAAATCATTATATTAAGGATATGAAGTTTAGACCAATGTATAACCTTTCCAATTCCATTCTAATTCAGCGCTAAACCACGTAATTTTTAAGAAAACTTGTCCATTTAGTTAAACACGCTTTCTCAATTTCATTGAGATAACTCACATATTGGCCGATATATGCAGTATAAAGTCATCCGGAAGTTCGAAAATCTTTATATTAGGTATATGTAGGCTAAGGGAAGTATTTACCCGATTCACATTTTTGACACAGGTACTACTATCAGGAACGAATCCTCTCTGAATTTCAATTATATATTTCACGCATTGGGAGATATTTTCGGTAAATAGTCAACTATTAGTGCTGGTGTTAACATAGTCGGTCCCTGGGAGTTTGAACAGTTGTAGACCGATATTGACAATTTTTGGTCATAAGATGGCCTACTATGAGCGTACTATTCTTTGCAAATTTTAGTCCCGATACATTCATTGGTGCTTGATTTTCCTACTAGAAAGTGAAATAATTAGATGAAATTTAAAATTATGTTATATGGGAAGTAGGCGGGGTTGTCGTCCGATTTCGCCCGTTGACACTGTAATATATGTATAGATGGGCGGTACTACGCCCATCGTCCAATTTTTACGGTGTCCTTGTTTTTTTTGCCAAGGAACACGTGATACGATATCTAAATTTTTCTCAAGTTACACCTTGCACGGACGGACATACAGTCACCCGGATTTCAACTCGTCTCTTCACCCTGATCATTTATATATACATAACCTTATATCTATCTCGATTAGTTTGAGATGACACAAACAATCGTTAGGCTAACAAAACTATAATGATCTGTTGTTACAGGAGTAAAAAAATTGTAAAAGTATTGCAAATTTAACATACTACCAGGTTAAGTCAGAGCTCAAACTAATTTCTATATTGTCAACAGGTGGCGCTGTCATAACGTGCTTGACCATGACTCAATTAACCGCTACAGTCGCTGTTCGTTTTATTGTTTCAGTTATTATGCAGTTATAGACAAAGGATATTTTGGAAATTAATGTATTTGAATTCAAAAATAACAGTATTGTATATTATTTAATATTTTTGGTTTATGACGCATTTTGGTTTGGTACTTCGCTATGCCATATTGCAAAATCGCCTAGCTATAGGCAACGTCTACTCACTTATCATATCCATGTTTCAAAAATTGTATATTGTTTCAATTTCACCGATTACGCTTTATTACAATACATTTATTCAAATTACTGACCACATTATTTATTTATAAGAAACTTAGGGATTTAAATGACATTACTTGTTGCTGCTTGAAAATGATATTCAAAAATTTTAAATGTAGTGCAACATACTAGCATAAATGTAATGTATGTTAAAAAAAAAGTAATAATAATGTTTACTATTTCACTAAAAACGACATTTTAAATAGAGAAAATTTAAAAACATCAAATTTCGTGATTTAGTTTGGTCGTAAGTATTTATATGTCTCAGTAGGCTTCCTCTTATTACATGTGCCCTATCATTTGAAAATTCCTTTGACTGATTACCAAAGCTCTTCAAAAATTCATCAGCCAAGTTCCGAATTTAAAATTAGTGAAATTGGTTTCGAAGTAGCGGGTGACTGACGCATTTTGATGATATATTGTTATTAACATTAAATTCGCAATAAATTATTATGATTCTCAATCAAAAATATATCGGTAATTTAAAACAATATCAGCAATTTGGATCACCCTAATATTTTCCATGTATCTACATATCATATACTCACACACACGCATATCCACAATGAATGACAACTTTATTAAGGTATAGCACTTAATACAGCCTTTGGCATGTACTTTACCTAAAAGCCCAGTTTAGCGGGAATAAATTTAAATTACTCTTCGAATATGCATAGCCAATATTCTTAATCGCAGAGAGTTAGACAATCTCCCTCTACACTTTAAGTATGTATTAACACGAAAAAATTACTAACTAAAATTTACGTTATATTCAAAATATTCAGTTTTCTAGTTATACTCATTTTTGCGAGCGTAAAAATCGTGCTAAAAATGCTCCACTCGCAAATTTTAGAAGAGCGCAATCGCTATGAAGATAGCAAAATCCATATATATGTATGTATATATGTAAGCAAACAGAAGACTGAGGAAGCGAACTTATACTGTTAAATCATGAGAGTATTTTCAAAAGTAATCGCAGTAATTACAGTTATTAATATACAGATATCTAAGAATATTTAATTTACTATATTTCTCTGCCATTAAAAATTTTGTTTTACAATTTTGTTTTACAAATAACAAATTTATATAGGCTTGTGTGTTGTTCAGTAATAACTATGTACATATGTATGTAAATATGTAAACATTGATCTACTTTCATATGATATTCAACTTCCTAAGCAATTCTGTAGAAAGTTGTTATAACACATACACACATATTCATACATACATATGTACATATGTACATATTGGCACACATATTCCTTACATACATACATAAATACATGCATACCATATTTTCAGGCATTCTCGCTAAAATATGAGAAATACGAAATTATTTCATAAATTTAGACACTTAAAATTCTTCGGACATTACACAGGATATTACAATAAAAAAATGTTGTTGGCGTGTCCGGCATTCGAATTATGAGCCATGTGTCATCATTTGGATTAGCCGTGCGCGGTTGCTGCATAGCAAAATGCTCGAATTGCAAGTAGCTACACTAGCAACAACAACAACGCTGTCAGCATACTTAATGTCAACTCTGTGCTGCAGTTACATTTTAGTTTTAATTATTTTATTAAGTTTTTTTCGACAGACTGGCGTCTAGTTCACGCGGATATTCCAAATTATAAACGGATTTGCGCTTCAAGGTGGTTTAGTTTATGTGCTTTTTGTTTTCCTTCATATAATTCCGTATTGTTTTTGTTATTCATTGCTTTGATATTGCGTGTACACACAATTTTCAAGAATTCTAAGTGAGTCATTATGTGATTGAAATTTCGAAAGTGAAGCATATGACAAAACTTCAAATGAGTGTGATCTTATGTAGCACATATTTCAAGAATACGTTTATTAACACATTTTGGGTTTTACTTGGCTTATTAAGTAATTAATTAACTATAGTTTGTTTTTAATTGAAAATATTTTTTTCTTTTATTGAGTAAAGCGTTTTGCGCTACTGTTTATCTTTTGAGCCCATAAACTTTGCTGGGGAAGAGAGAAGAGCGTATGGAAAGCAACACATCTTTCGCCTAATTTTAAAAGCTTCTTCTAGTAGCAATAATTAAGCCTGAGTGTACTGTTCCGTTCAATAAAAATCATTCCTCGTTTGGATTAGGTTTAAATGTTGTAGCTTCCTCAATTTTTCAAAGTCATAAAGGCGCTAAATTGAAGAAGAGGCTTGGGTAAGCATCCATCAAATCAATCAATCATGGTCTAAGTGAAAATTATATACATACGTGAAACATAGATATATATATTTTTTTTACCTTATCATTAAGTAAATGATTATAACATCCAGCGAGGCAAACTTTCTTTCCATAACATCATTCCAACACAGAAGAGGGCTAATTTTTCTTTCTTCACATACTTGCCCCCCCACTAACGCTTAAATCTTTTACAGCTAGATATCTATTTCGACGATGGGTAACAGTGTCTATTTGGTTCACCGAGAGACTTTTACAATCCTTTACACAGTCCAAGGACATAATTTTACGGCTATCAACAGTGACATCTACACCAAGACAAAAGCGCATCAGACTCACTTGCTGTCAGTAGACGATAATTGAACTGCGTGAACCAAAGCCCGCGCAATGACATAGGGCAATCTAGTTCTGTCACAAGAGCTGTAGCGCGAAAAGATAATGATAACTAAAGGTTTACGGAACATGGATTGGTTATGACGAAATTAAAAGCATCAACCAAAAGATAATTAAGAACAAGAAAAAATATTACAACAATAAAATCACTTATATGGCTTGAAAATTCATCTGCCATACCGACGTATAATCGTATAAATATAGTAATCGGGGGAATTACAAATGTTTCCGATAATTTACAAGCAATCACTTGACTAAAATAAAACATAAAAACGCCCAAATACGCAAAAATGAAGAGAAACAAGTTCAGTTTAGCCGGCCTTACATATCGCAACCGCAAACTTGCTCGCTTCCAATTAAGCTCTCAAAGCGATACCGCCTTATATTCAAATATTTACACGTTCTCATCTTCTGTGATAAGAGCATTCCATTCTACTCTGCATTTAATGCTCAGGCAGCCAGTGTGTGATGCTAACAAGTTATTACAACTTATTTAACCGCAAAACCGGCCTGTTCAATAAAATCACTTAGTTAACAACAACAAGCCGTACATTAAAGTATTTGAACTTGTATTTAATGCGCATACTAAGGTGTTTAGTAGATTTTGTTGGTTTTGTTATGAGAACTACGCCTTCATATCAACAAACCAAACACTCGTTTGCTTTTGCTGATATTTTATTTTTGTTTTCGTGCTTATACTCGTACTTATTCAAATGCTTATGTTTACTTGTTTTGGAGTAATGACCTATAAATGAATAGACGACCTATTAAATTCTAAGTGGTTCTACAATAACATGTGGACATGGCTGGACGTGACACAGAAAGGAATCAGATAATGTTTTAAGTAAGGTTCACGAATTGTGCTATATTAATTTACTTAATATTTACTCCGAAAACCGAAAAGTATAAATATTTGTGCCTTAACCGTACTGATGCATTTCTTCTCATGTGATTTGATATTTTAGAAACCAAAAGTTCATGAAAAGATCATTGCTCGACAAAGAATCAATTGACCTATTGCGTCTATAACTATATATGTATGTCCAAGTGATGGCGTAACTTGATTGTTATTTCATTTTCTCAATATTTCGCAAATGAATTAGAAAGCTAATATACTTTTCGCGCCTTTTTTCGCTTATGTCATTCATTTGAAGTACAAACAACAAAAAAAATTTCACTCAAATATGACGAGCTTTGTGAAAGTAAAAAAGTGTTTTTGCGGGGAGTTCTTTTCATTACTTTAATATGAAGAAAAGCTCAGTCGGAAGTCAGCGTATTTAAGTGGAAATTTATGGTGTTCTAGCAGAACGAAAGTACCAAAAATGGTTTGCACGATTTAAAAGTGGTTATTTCGTCCTGGGCGACTTACTCAATGAAGATTGTTGCCAAATACAAAATAAGCTGCCAAAACCGTTGGAAGTCACTAAAGCCATCATTTCAAAACGTTTAAAAGCAACCGAATACAATCAAAAGCATGGAAATTGGATGCCACATAAATTGAAGGCAAGAGACGTTGAAAGACGATTTGGGATTTCAAAAATGCTGTTTGAACACTATAAAATAAATTGTTTATGCATCGGATTGTGCGATTGGACAACCTTAAACGCAAAAGGTCATATCGAAACCTGACCAACCAGCCAAATCAACGGCAAAGCCGAATATCCATGACGCCAAGATATGGCTCTGTATTTGGTGGGATCAGAAGGACGTGCTGTGTGTTATAAGCTACTAAATCCAGATGAAACCATTAATGTTGAACGCTACCGACAACAACTCATCGAATTCCAGGAAGCGATTGCCGAAAAATGCCCGAAATTTTCAACTTGATATGAGGCAATAATTTTCCACGAAGATAACGCTCGGCCTCATGTTGCAACACCCGTTAAGTACTATGTGGAAAACAGTGGCTGGGAAGTTTTGCCTTACCCGCCTTATGGCCCAAACCTTGCCCCTTCTAACAACTATTGGTTCCGCTCGCATCGCTAATGGCATTACGGTGATATTTATTGAAAGTTGAGAGTTTGGAACTCCAGATTTTTGAGACAAGCTTCCATCTTAATTATGTTTCTTCCATATCACTGCTTTAGAGATGTTATTAAGAATGTAAAACTGGTGTGTAGCACCATACGATATCTGTTTTGAACTTAACCGAACTAAAAGGAGCATTGCTCTTTGCCATGGTTGAAAGTTTTTACCACGAATATGTTAGTCATTCATATGTCCATGATATTTGGCAATATGCGTATATTTTTTAGTTTTTTTTTTTGGTATTTAACTCTTCAAAATTTAAAATTTTAATTTCGTTTGTTGTTATTGCCTGCATGCCATCTTACAAATTTTGGCAAAACCCTCGATGACGTAATCACATAAGAGCACATAAATACATATATACGATTACATACAAAAGCATGAATATGTTTATATGCTGTTGCTACAGAAAAAGTCGCGGATAAGTTGACGTATGTATGTGCATTTTTAATAAGAAATACATACAGACGCATAAGTTAGGTTACTCGCACATTTGCACTTGATAACAAATTCAAGTTCAAACCGCACACCAGCAATTTGTATAGTACCCGTTAATCATTGACAGTTTAGATTTCACCTTTTTGATATAGATTAATATAGATATTCACATTTTTAATGAATTCATGCACAAAAATTGCATTATCATTGTTTTAATAGCAAATGTTTTAATTGTTGGTGTTCACATATTGAAACGTGTTTCGGCTTCTAGGTAATGATTTCGTAGACTTACCAAAAAAGTATATGAATTGTCGTTTAAGTCTTATGAAAATAGCAATTAATTTTTTCGATATTTATAATTATAATGTTCCGTTATATGTCTGGTATCAAAACGTCCAATTTAAAAATAAACGATAAAGATTCATTAAAAATATACCCTTTTTTGAAGATAAAACAAAAAACCCTTCACAAATAAAAAAGTTTTCGATACAAGAACTTGATTTTGATCGGTCAGATTAAATGGCAGTTAAATGCTAACAAGTCCGATCTGAGCAATTTGTGCGGAGATTGTAGCATTATCATACCCATGCCGAATTTCGTGAGTATATCCGGTCAGTCCTATTTCTCTGCTCGCTATCTTTGCGCGCCTCTTTCTCACTTCAAAAAACATACATGTAAATTCGACAACAAAGTTTTCAAGTTGACTTTTATACAAGAAAGTTTCCGGATACCTCATTTAAGTGATATAACTCTATCTTTAATTCCACCTAGTTTTGATTTACATATTTCAGACCAGTTTTAGTATTTTGAACGACTCAAATGGCAAATTACTATCAAAACTGAAAATACAAATATTTCTTTTACTGATTTTAAAAACTTATGGTTTGAATTAAATAGATCATAATCGTTTATAAAAATCGTAAGAGAGAAATTGTGCAGAGAGTAATATTTCCCCCCCATTAACTGAATTGCAACCAATTGTGTTAGAACAACTGGTATTGTTTGTTCGATTCGCTGCTCTCCAATATTTTACGAGACTGAGAATGGTTCAATTAGCGTAATTTAATTTAAGTTAGTTTTTTTTAATGAAAAATATTTATTTATTCTAAACAAAATAAAACATAACTAAAACTAAGTGTGCAGTTGCGTTAAATAGGAAATACTTTCCTGAGATATATGTGTAATACACTATATAAGTGCATATGTTACATAAGTAATGGATATATATCAACTTCCGAATTTATTATTTGCTGACGAGAATCGACTATTAGTAGAAACATTTGATTTTATGACAACCCGGATTCGAACTCACGACACACCGGTTGATAGTGGCGCAACTAAAATTCAGCAAATTATATACTTCATAAAATATTTCCTAAATTACGAAACTGCTTTCCTAATTTGAGTTAACAATTACTTAAGCTAATGGCCCATTACACGCCTTGTTGGTGGACGTCAAATCAAATCAACAAATCGTCTAACGCGCCATATACCTAAAATTAAAACTAACTGCAAAGTATCGTTCTTTGACTGCGCGGCTCACGTTTCCGCTAGGCGTTCCAATATCCAGTCTATGTAACTTTGAGTATTCGTGTAAACACCCGGTACACCAATGCGTCCACAACCAATGCCGTACGAAACCACACCGAGTGCATAAAAGCGGGTTACACCTTTATATGGCTAAAAATAAAAATAAAAGCGTTACTTGGGATTTACTACTACAAACTTTTTAGAGATGCACACCTCTGCCACCATTAGCGGTCCACCGGAATCACCGCCACAGGTATCACGTCCGCCACCCAAATCGCCGGCACATACTACAGTATTGTCGAATTGCTGATTGGAGACAAGTCTATTATTGGCCTGGTAAGATTGTCGACATACAGAATTGTCCATAACTTCAATTTGTAGTTCTTGTAAAATATTTGACGAACGTCCACCTTCCATCAAACGTCCCCAACCCGCAACGAAAGGATGATGACCCAAATATGATTTATTTCGTAGCTGCGCGGAAGCAGGCAGACATATGGGGCATATGTAATCTGTAGAGAGCAGAAATTTAGCATTCGTACACTGATCGTTCAGAGGATTATTCATATCATGCCTGTGAAATCTACATTTTTCTCCAGATATAGGATTGCTATGTCATAGCGTCGATCTCGGGCACCAAAATCGGGATGTCGTACTGACTGTTGAATTGAAAAGAAAGTTAACGAAAATAACTAATGTATGGTAAGGTTATGAATGACATAATAAAACCCTTTGGAATGTCCCCAAGATTAATAAAGATTTTGTCTTTATTTCATATCTCAAATTTTTTAGAGGAATGCTCCGGATCCATTTCGGCTAAGGTGATAAGCAATTTGCAGTATGGTTTTGATAACCGGATACCTAATTAGTCTCATTAGGTCTCACCAAACCAATAACCAATTCTCTCAATACATAACGCTCACCTTTACAACATCGATATCCACGTGTTTCGTTTCCGTTTCTGTGCTCAAATCATATTCGCCTAAACGTACAAACGATCTGAAAATGTGAAAACATATTTATTTTATAACTTCAAAATAGCGATCTCCCGTTCGTACTACTTACAAATCTCTCAAAATGCAATGAGCTGCAGTCAGCACGTGTCGCGCTGTTATCAACGAACCGCCACAACGAAAAGGTGACAAACTATAACGGTCATACCCGACTAAGGCCATCCACGGCCAAGCGCCTATACTGCTATCACCACCGCCAACCACTTTCAGCGACGATAGATGTGTGATCCCACAACCTTCATCTTCCGTCGGCAAATGCCAGGCCGCATCATTGGAACGCGTCATTGCTTTTCGCTGCTCTAGCGGGCAGCAAACATTCGTGCCGATGCTGTAACAGATTGCATTGGAAAGCTCTAATTGTTTACGGAACTCGGTGTCGGTGGGATTTTGTTTCGCGCGTTTTAGCAAAGCGTCGCAGTTTTGTAGAGCTTAAATAACGAAGAGAGGGAAAAAATATTATAAACAATACTGCATACTTATAAATAGCGGGTAGGGAGGAAGAGAGAAATGGAGAGGGAAGACAACAAATCAAAACACGAAAGCAACGGCGCAGAAAATGCACTCACGCTTGCAGTTGCCCTGACTGCCATCGTGTGGAACGCGGCAGGTTTCCGGTGGTGAATTTACGCCATCGGACACGGAACGATCATCGCTGTTAATTTCTGGCGATACTATGGATGTTGTTGTTGTCACATTTGCTGACGTGGGCACGAGCGTAGTTGAAAGAACTTGATTATCGTTCTGATTTGCGTCTTCGAAGATCGGGCGAGTGCAGCAAAGCTATATGTATATAGAGTCATATATTATAGTTTGCAGTGAGATCAGTCATGTTAAAACTTACGATCGGATAATTGTCTGAAGTTAGTCGATTATAGCAAATATTGCGTAGAGCCTTCGTATACCGTGTCGCTTGATTCATGTCCAGTCGTTTATAGAGTGTCAATACCTCCTGACAGTATTTCAATGATACACACATACCCCAGTCGCCGAGTGGAGTGCGACAGGCATTATTTTGTGGTACTAAAAACAATTTATATGCATAAGAATATATTTATTTCATTATTATTTCAAAATATACAAATATAAAAATAACCTACCTTCATACGACATCCAACGATGAGCCGTTATTTCACAGATAAATACGGTAAGCAGTAATGTAATTGAACATTTTGTGGTCCACATTTTTTATTTATTTTACTTCCCCTCTTGCGCTGTATTTGTTTGTAATAAACGATTATTGAACCGTAACTGTGCTAAGTACTAAACTAGCGGAAAACCGACGCTATACTAAACCTAAATTATAGTTTTCACTAGACCTAATCATGCAATTCCACACTGAGTGTGCTCAACTATATGTTGGTAAATGTGGCAGAAAGTGATTATTATTTGTTGATTACTAAAAAACCCATAAGTATGGACTTCACCAAATTGCATTTCTCTCAGCGCATCTTCACGAACTCAACAAAACTACTACAAGTACAACAAATATAGCAAAAACAATACCAGAATTTTTATTAATAGATGCAATATAAAAATTTTGATCGGGCGTGCACGCTTTAGTTGTCAGCTACACGTTAGGCTGTAACATGAAAGTAACGAGTAAGTCGTTCTAACTTGTTACATCAGCTCCCTTGAAGTCTTCTAAGCAGTGAGGATGCCTAAAAGATGTTAAAAGTCGTTAAAAGGCTCGACAAACAACAGCAAAAATCTATAGGTATTTCTGTTAAGAATAACCCTCAGACTACTAGCATGCGTAGCTTAAGTAAGGAGTGGGGTTAATTCATGTAAAACAAAGTCCATTTTTAAAGAAAGCCCATAGTTAAAGAAGGCATTGTATGACCACAGTTCTACAAAAAGTATTTAACAATGTGCTGATAAGATCGCATCGTTTCGACATTAAACTTTATCGTAGATACAGGGGATTTTAAGTTCTTAAATCCTCAACTCAATAATTGGAGCTTTTTGATATTTCAGTATCAGAGTTAGCTGAAGTTAGTATGCAACTTATCAGTGACATGCCTTTATACGTAGGACGAGAGTTCGGCAGAAATCAAGAAACGATCGCACAAGTAAGATGAGGATACAGATGGATGAATAGGATGATACTGTTCTTCTCACCTATCACTAACTTTTAACTATGCGTTCCATTTTTATTTGTTTATTGACGAAACCTCTGCTCTCATTCTCACTCTACTGTCATATCATTAGTATTACATTTGAGAGTGCTTATCTGAGAACACTTGTTGAGAGAGATGTTATTCCTTGAACTATGCTTTTAAAGTTAAGTAATAGATATTCTTAAATACTGCTAAACATACATATATTAAACAAAATTATAGAATTTTAAGAAATTTTTTCAAAAGATCTATATAAAAATGATTGGTACTTTAGAAAATAGAATTCGTATTTTATATAAAAATTAAACTTCATATTATATAATAATATATTTTTCTAAGTTACCTAACAGTTCATTGTAGCGATTCGATTAGATTTGATAATGCATTTGTTTATATATTTTCTTTTTTCATAAATATGAATATGTAAGTAATATTCGTTTTTCACAGCATAGTTGTTGTTTCCAGCAACTGGTTCTCTTAACTAGAAAGCTAGCTGATCGCTCACATACTCATCAATTTATAGCACGCGTCGAGAGTACCGTGTGTTCACTGATTAATAAAACTGCAATTGTAATATAAATGTTGTTGTCTCATTTATAAGTTGTAATTTGAAATCTCTGTTTAGATATTATGCCTGAAGAGAGTATTGCTAATGGATAATCGATTACATTGTTTAACAACTCAAAATAAACAACCTTAATAAAACAATGAGTCATACATTCTGCATAACATCATAAAACGTATTTTCTTAAGATAACTTATTTTATAACAGAGATCCTGTATCCTAGTCTTATCGCTCTATGCTTCGAGATTTTTGAAAATTCTTTCAGTTCCAGTGTCCATCTTATAATTTTCCTATTTCTGATTGCCGTAATTATAATAGTGATGAATCGAACGTACAACTGGTATAAATCACATAAACTGGCATAATTAAATTGACATAGAAAGCAAGCTGTTATACCACTTTAATAAAGCATCAGTACACTTTTTTATATTAACTCAATTGAATAAATTTATTGACGTTTTCAAGTTTCAAATTTTTTAAAAGAAAACAAAGCTCAAAAACAGAACAGAGAGGATTTCTATTTCAGTTGGCAACGAGAAAAATTTTACAGAATTTATTTAAAAAGATAATAAAAAAAATTATTAACAATTTTTATTTTTACAATTAAAAATCATCTTTGAGATTATGTGCCCTTACTAAACCATATGATTGAGTATCCATGGTATATAGGAAGCCACGCGTGTATAAACACCAGGAAATCCGGGTCGAGCACATTCATAGCCATAAGAAACTAAACCCAGTATGTAATAATGATAAGCGCCATTTTCCAGCTAAAAATATTATAAGCAGAGCAGTTACAAATGATTATCAAGGCAGTTTATAAATAAGTATGTGTAAACGGATATCCAAATATAGCCATATAAGGCTTGATATAATGTAAGCAAATATTATTACCATCGGCATCATTAATGGCCCACCGGAATCCCCTTGACAAGCATCTACATGAGAATTGCCAGCGCAAATAAACTAATAAAGAAAATCAATTTTAGTCATTTAGTCACATTTGAAATACATTTTTTATATAGTATCACAGAGTTTTTCCGTTAGAATCTTTATAAATTGTGGATATACATATCTCCAAAACTTACCTGATCTGTGAATACTAAATTTTGAAATGTAGCTTTATAAGACTGTATACAAGTTTGTTGAGTCACAATTGGCACCTGAACATCACGCAAAACATTCGAACTTGGTCCTTGAAATTTCACTGCACCCCAACCAGCGACGAACGGATTGTTGCCTACGAAATCTTTTGCGAATAGCTCGCCTTCGGGTAGGCAAATCGTATTTATATATGCTAAGAAATACAACATATGTGCTTATGGAATCACATTTATATATACATTAATTAAATATAAGGGCTAAACCCAGATATGAAGACATGCATTAAGACCTCCGACCTTACTTACCCGTATCAGGAGCCGGTGCACTTAGGCGAACCAATGCAATGTCATTAATTATATAATGCGAGTCATATTGTTCATGTATGATTTTACGTTCAATGGGTATGTTTATAGCACCCGTCTCGTTGGGATCACTAATATCGTGGACACCCAGACGTGCTGTGATCAGCATAGGACTTATGCAATGACCCGATGTTAAAATATAACGGTTCGATATTAAACTACCAGCACAGAGGAATTGCAATGAATTCGCTCTATTCTCATCGCGATAACCCAAGGCGACAATCCAGGGGTATGCGCCTAAAATACATGAAAACAATTGCATTACTAGTTGTTATAATGAATGTCATGCTCTCACCTCGTCTCGCTTCCGTGCCGCCTACAACTTTATTGGTATAAGCTGTGCTCAAGCCGCACTCACCTCCTCTCATCTTAGGCGACAAACGCGTTGGTACAATTGTTGTGTAGGAATTTATACTTGGACTGTTATAGGGTGGTAGGACGGGCGGATCAGTAGGATTCGCGGGTGGTTTTGTACTTTCTGACATATTGATCGGTGGTAAATATGATGGTGTTATCGGCGATGTAGCTGTTATTGGCAACGTAAGTGTTGACGTTTGTACATTTGAAAGTGAATTTAATGAAGAAAATTTAAATGCAGAAGCATACGGGTTGACTTGCTGCGGAGTGGGGGGATTTGAAACTCCACTTAGAGGTGGGTTGTTTTGGTTGGAAGCACAGCAGATCTGGAAATAAATTTAGTATGTGTTATAAGTAGTCAAGCGGTATGAAATTTTAAATGAACTTCTTAGCGTCAAAAGACCTTCAAATTCGAGTGGTAATGAAACACAATTTTTTTATAAAAAAGTGGTGCTGATACCAAAAGATGTTTGATGAGTATTATCTGGACGGGACCAAACGAGGCAACCACTCGTAAGTGGTTTGCTAAATTCCACACAGGATATATGAGTCCAAAAGATGACGAAGGCAATGGCCGAAATTATCAAAACATCTACAACATCATTTTTGATGACCATAGAATGAAATTTATTGAGAACGCTGACACTCGAAGGCGTAAGTTCCATCAACAGTCATCCGTATAAACAAATATGTTGAATAATGCATACATATCGGTCAACATGTGAGACATTTGGATGAAGTTGGATAAAAATATGACGCTTGATTTTAGATCGTGTCAACAGCATGTAATACCTGCCCATACCCCCATACACCAAATCTGTTGATCTGTTGGTCACATAGTCCTAATAGCAACTAAAATTTACCAATTGTTTTAAGAATTTCGTTAAAACAACATAAAGCTACAAAACATATTTCACCAAGACAATCGACGACAAGTATTCTCTTTTAACTGCTGGGCTAAAAACAAATATAGTAACTCTGCTATTCACTATATCTAGATGAACATGTTTATCATATACACTAGTAGTTGTATACTTACCAACAAATTATTGCCATCAAATCCACACATTGAACCGCTCACGAAAGTCTGAAAATCCGGTAAATTTGGCGAAAATCTTGCAGCTTCATAGTAGTCCTGAATCAGTTGTGGACACGAACTCATGTACACGCATTGGCCACTTCGTTGACTAGAATCTACACAATATTGCGCTAAGGGAAAATATTAAATTTAAAGAAATGAGAGAGGAAAAGTAATGGAAAATTAAGAAATGAGATAGAAAGTAAAAATTGTTCAAACCGGTGTATGTGTTACCAAAAAATTTATTTGTATATTATATACCTAAAAGTTATTCAATTAAGTTTCCAATCGTCATATAATTACCGGAAATAATTATTTTATTTATGCGAGTGTTTTGATATCATAAAAATAATAAATGATACATACTTAGGCTATAATAGAAAATTTGTTTCAAATAGTCAATTTTTTAGGTTAGAACTCTAAATGAATATGTTTTCTTTTTACTAATTTTGAATCAAATGAACTTTAAATATAATGAAACTTTTAAACTTAATATATTTAAATATCAAATATTATATAGGATGTAATATTATATAATATGAAAATAATATATTATACATTAATTATAAAATAATGTAATTATAATAAAACTTAATTTATTTCCAATTTCGATTATATTATTAATATGGTTTGATTAGATTATAATATAATATTAAAGGGGCACAGTGCAATTTCATATTATTTCGGCCATTAGTATTTTCTATAAACTATTTTATGAAAATGAATCCATATTTATTCTACTTTCTACTAAATAATCGTTCATTCATAATTGAAATACAAAAACATTAGCAAATTCAATTCTTTCATGTAGTACACATTTCACTTTCGCCGTTTCCTGCGCCGACGTCCGCTAAGCGAACTGAAAATTAACGTATCCGAGCCGACTGGACCGGGCGTTGCGCTCGGCTGTACGCCATTTCGTGAGCGCAAAGGAAAATTAAAATTAGAACTACCACTTGGTTGTTGTTGTTGTAAATTCTGAGCAACATTCGGTTGAGCGTTAACCGGCATGAAGACAAGACGGTCTGACGATATGGCCGCGCCCGCTCGTAGCGCCAAAGACGGCGTCAATGTAGTTGCGCCCATTGCATTTACCAGACCACTTTGCCTTGGGTCAATGCATGGGCAGTAAGGTATCGGAGGAGTGCCGTCATTTAAACACAGCAGTGGCTGAGCCGGACATGGCGGCAGTGTAGGGACCGTTGGTGGTGTTGGTGAAAATGTGGGCACTGTGGTGCCGGCTGTAGTAGTAGTTGTGGTTACAGTTGTGGTTGTGGTTGTAGTCACTGTGGATGGCGTTGTCAATATAGTGCCTGGTGGCAGTGTGATAAGGGGGAAAAAACCTGGATAAAATGGACAAATTCCTTTGATTCCCGCCAGATAATTGAGAAATGGCCAAAAGTAAAGTTTATAGCACAGATCCGTCCACAGCATGCTGGCCAATAATTCAAGCAACTTCGGTTTATGTTGAGTAAATAACTGTACACCCAGCTACATAACAGAGCATCAAATGGAATTCCGTTTAAACGCGTTATGTTTAACGTAAACGCACCGATGCGACCAAACGCGGCGACTTGCTGCATTCAACTGTATTAGGCCCATTTGTCAACTTGTCAACCATTCACCACCATTGGTTTAACTTTTTTGCAGTTAGCAGCAATTTCCTACTTCGTGTACTCCAAAAATTATTTTATAATAAATATTGGCTTTTTGCATTATTTGCTTGTCATAAAGAGCGAACGCATCGTCACCTATTAAATTCAATTATGTATAAAGCTTTAATTGCACAGTCTCATACAGGGTCATGTAAATATTGTTGCATATTTCGATAATTTGTCAATAAGGTCATAATAAGAGGTAACATTCTCCATAATTATAATATCAGCTGCTTTCAAGTGCTTCACTGAGTACTTGACCGATCGGAATTGATTATATCTTTTGCTAATTCTCTGCTCGCCATGTTTGCTCTCATATCAAACTATTAAATAGCTGTGAATACCTCATTAAAGCTATAAAAGCTCTTTTTATTCATTTATTACTCCTTTAGGTTTGGCGACAATTACTAAATATGGGCTTCCTAAGGAAAGCATATTTTAATTCTTAATTTTTTGCAAAATATTAATCAAAATATGTTGAGTCGATCCATAAGAGATTTTATGATACTGTCTTATCTTTCTAGTGCCAATACGATGATTTTCAAGTACTGTTTTCAACAACCCAGTCTGAGCCAAATTTGATCAGATCATGAATTATCTTTAGCTGATATCTATATATCGATAGCTCCACTTATGTGTCATGGAGCATTGTTTCGATATATTATGCTATTGGTGTTCTATAACCCATACCTGATATCAATAAATTCTATAAGTTTAACTCTACGGATGTGTTATGTGTATAAATATATCTATCCGTGTCGTGGCTGATAAGTTTATTTTTTTCGTGGCAGGGAGAATATTTAAAGCCCTTTTTGCACTATCAGCCCTTTGACCCTCTAATATAGAGTAACTAGTTAAAATTTTTCAATTAAAAATTCTTAAGATACTTTTTACTTAATTTGCACCCTTTAACCATTGAAAAATGTAAAATGTTACAAAAATAATACTAAACTGTATTGTTTTAGGCTTTATATACAGAAAAATATGTGAATTTTTTCGATTAAATCATTATTTCACGCATGACGGTTTACGAAGGAACAAAGTGTTTATTTGATCAAATTAAAATAACTCGGCCAGTGGCTTTTTTATCATTCACACTCATATTCTATTTTATTGACGCCACCGCTGACGAGCTGGTTTATCCAATTCTTAATTGTATAGCATTTTGTAATTGCTGTTGGAATGTGTTTGTATTCACACTTTGACATGGCCAGTAGGAAATTAATTTAGCTAAATGAAATCAACCAAATTTGTTTCGGTTTGATACTTCCTAAACCCATAAAGTATCAGCACTTCAAGGTATCGCAGATACTGTCTCCAAGCAGGAATACCCCATTGGCAATCTAACATTCGTTAACAAATAATCACCAGAGTAATTGTTGTTGCTAGCCTTTTCGATTTCTGTGTAGATTTTGGTGACTATATTAGCCGTTTGAAGTAGAAAGCTTACCACGAGCTTTATTATATGGTAATGAAAAATGTTACGCAGTATTTATAATGACTTTTATATGTACTGCTTGTTTTTGTAACAGATTGATGCAATTCTAAAATAGTTTTAGAGAATACTGCTTCGACGATCACCCTTGGTCCGACTTATATTTGACTTCGTACTGGTTACATAGACCCGACTGTATTATATTAGAATAAACTAATGGAATAACATGTCAATTAAATCTATTTATTGTGGTACTTCGCTCACATATAACTGCATTAATTCTTTCTAACCTCAAATAACCTTCAGGTTTTTACTTCTTATTTAAAGGGCAGGCTTCCCGACTATCCATCCACCTCTTTCATTCAAATTAAACATATACATATCTATGATATCTAGAATACAACTGTTTTGTACAATAGCTCTAAGTACATATAAAACAAGAGATTACTTATATGTATATCATATGATCAAATTTGACCCGGACTGACAAAAAACAAAAAAAAATTAATGTATTTTAATACAAATCTGTATTATTGCCTTCAAAATAGACTCCAGAGCCGATACAAGCATGCCAACGCTTAAACCAATACTATAACACTCGACTGGTATGGCCTTCGGTGCCTTCAGCGAATTTTGATTTTTTTGATTTCAGCTCATTTTTGCAGCGCCATTAGGTAAATGGTTGAACATTTTCGACCTAATATTTTTAAACCTCGACGTCATTTCTGCAGAAGATTCAGGTCTTTTCGTACGAGTCTAGCATTGACACACTTCATACCCAAAACATTAACCAAAATGATTATCGTCATTAACAAAGGCGACTCGTATGAAGCAAGTTTTCGACCTTAACAAACCATAGTAACTTTTTTTCTGTGTGGGTATTCCACTTACTTTTTTTTTTATTTAGCAGGTTATTATTAAAAATATTAAAAATAAATGCCTGGGATACAGAAAAGATGGTTACGATAGTGCAGCGGTACCATGCTTTGCAGTCCGTCATTTCAGTTCAAAGAGAATTCAATCGTGATTTCGGAGGCACTTCCCCGAGTAGATGGACCATTATGTGGTTGGTAAACATATATCGCAAGAAGACTGTACCACCGTTGTTTAATGATGTTGAATAAGTTTTTTTACCCAGAACTGTGCCGAAGACGAATCCTATTCAATAGCGTTTGGTTCCAGCAAGATGGAGTAACTGCGCAAATAGCCAGACTTATTATTGCCGAACTCCAACGAAAATTAAAAAAAAATAATATCAAGAGACTCCACTTTCCGCTGACTCCCAAGGTCAGCTGACCTGACTGTATCAGACTCTTTTTATGGGGTTATGTCAAGCGGTCAAGAGATGTACAAAACAAACCCCAGAAATCTGACTGAATTGAAGCAGTCCATTAAATCGATAATTGAGACAATACTGGACTTCAACCTTTTAGACCGCAATGAATAATTTTCTAATTAGGTGTCGCATATGCGTGGCTGAGCATAAAGGTCATTTACGGTCCATAATTTTTAAAAATAATTAAATATATAAAATAAAATAAAATTTGCTATACACAAAAAAAATTTATGTAAGGCATTGATTAAAAAAAAAAGTTATTATGTTTTATTTTTGTAGCACGATTCGTGAGCCACCCTGTATTATATATATACATACATAAATAAATAGTATAGTATAATTTTGTTTATAAGAAATAAAAATGCGATAATCTTGGCGGTCCATTGTATCCTCCTGATCCTAATGATAACATGAAGAGCTGAGTCGATTTAACCATGTCCGTATGTCTGTCTGTCTGTATAACCATACGCGAACTTTGAGATATCGAATGAAATTTTGCACATGTTGAAGCTGCACATTTGTCGGAATCGCCGATATCGGACCTCTATAGCATATAGCTGTCATACAAACTGAACGATCGGAATCAAGTGCTTATATGGAAAACTTTTTCTTTTGAAAAGATATCTCTACGAAAAATTGTTTTGATCGGATCGCTATAGAATATAGCTGCCTTTAGTATAGACTATTTTCTAAGTCAACGCCACAATATCTGAAGAAATTTTCCAGATCGGACTTTTATATCTTATAGCTGTTATACAAACTGAACACTCAAAATCAATTTCTTATACGGAAACTTCGTTATTTGTGAAGTCTATTCCAGCTTTTTTTTTTGCTTCAGATTGCTAGGAGGATTGAAATGGTGGATATGGATTGTTTGAGAACCCCACTTTATCAGCTGCTAATTTTTGAAATTTTCAATTTTTTGATATTTTCCTGTATTCTTTTAATGTTAAAAAATAACAATTAAAGAAAATGTGTAGTAAAAATATGAATTGCCTTTTTTACGACACTACAAAATTTACCTGAAACTCTTGCTTAGAATACCCCCTTAATATGAGTCATACCAAATTTGTACTAAACGTCCGTGCATGCACTGTTATTATCATAAGTATATTTCACTCTTGTTAATAAATGATTGAACTACAAAGATAAAAAATAAAAACAAACAAAATATTGTCACTCACATTCAATGGACTCCACGATATTCAATAGCCAGGCTATTAAAACAATGCACCTCTTCACCTTAAAATTACACAATCTCCGTTTCATTTATGTTAGTTTAATAAAATATTAGAATTTTAAAGTTAAAGAGGTCCGTAGTCCTAATGCTACAACTGCCCGGGTGTAAGTGTTATCATTGACCGAGTCAATCTGAACGCGTTACACTTTTAAATAGTCAACAATTGCGTAAATCCCCGAAACATCATCGGACACTAAATGTCTAGTGATACATTGAAACAATGGATAATGGAAGCGTTGGGAAAAAATATTCACTTAATCATAGTAATGGTATAATTGTTACAATTGCAACAATTTGTGCGCACATACATACATACATGTGTTTGTATGTGTAGCAATCTATAAAGTATTGTTTATAGCTATGATTAAAGTAAGAAAAAATTAAACATTAATATTATTATTTGAACTCATTAAACTAAAGCACTGTATGTAATGATAGAATTATGAAAAAAATTGAAAGTAAAGGCCAAAAAGTCATTAACTGCTAAAGGACCTAACGTTTAAATATGTATATATTTCAGCATATTTTATTGTTTGTAAAATTATCTCAATTATAAAAGAAAAATTTGAACCAAAAAAAAAAATCATTGATATTTCGTCGACTAATAATTATGACTATATAAGTTCGTTGCTCCTCTTTTTCAAACTTTTCGTAAGTAAATATAAAGAGTACAAACGCACCAAAAACTTTGCCAGTTTATTAGACGGATTCTTACGAATTTGTGGTGAGCATCTTACACTACTTTCTAAAAAATTCTAATAATAATTACATCAAGAGATTTCATAATAACTGTCAAGCTTTTCACTGTCAGAAACACACTCGGAGGTAGGTACGGGTATATCAGAATCTGTAAGTAACAAAATAAGTATTTTTCCCCATTAATTGCAAAATTTAGAGAGTGGTAAATCGAACAATCAACTAGTATATATAGTATAGACTACCATAAACATATTATGAAAGAACAAGAGGATAAAACTTTATAGAGGTACCAACCCATAAACTCTATTGTCGTGCATTCAAGAGAGTAGTGTTCAAATACAGCGAGCACAGAAGTGTTGGGGAATCGAAGATGCCTTCCAACTGCGCTATAGCTGGTTTGCTCATCTATGCCGTTAACATAGCTACCAATCCACACAAGTAACAATGAATGAAATTTCAGGGGGAGTGTCTCACCACAGCCAGAGAGCAACAGAGAATGATCAAAGTGATTTATTTTGGCCCGAATTGAACAATACGATCATGTAGTAAAAAGAGAAGGAAGGTGAATCTTTTCATAATATGTGTGGGTCAGTTAAATTGTTTGGTTTTAACCTCACCTAATGTTGTGAGTTTTCCTAGAGTAGTTGGATCTATGAATCACAATCGACTGTTGAGCTTATAATCAGAAGAACGCAGACTAAGGTTAAATAGGGATTTTAGATAAATTTTGGAAAAAAGGAATTCTGCTTAAAATTATCTCACATTCAAAAACCGAAATTATAACTTTAATTGAAAACACGTAATGATGTTTTTTAACAAAATGGCGTCTTTCTAAAAAAGTCAGTTTCTGTATAAAATTTACACTCAGAGTGGCTTACAAAATCGAAATTAATATTTAAGAAAATCACCGTTTCTGAAAAAAAGTATTTCGGAAAAAAAGCGTTTAAAGTTTTGGTAGCCGATTATAGTTAAAAAAATTATTAAAAATACGCTCATATCTTCGAAAACATTTGCTTTTTTCGGGAAATGTTCTCAAATATACATACATATGTTCATTCAAAATATTTGCAAAACAATCGGCCCACTTTAAAAGATTTTAGCAGCTCTATTAATCTTGATCTACACAAAATCTAGTTGATTATTAAAACGTCATTTTGGTCATTGTTCGAACTACTCAGGAGATGGAGATGAACTTTATGAGGTATATTATAATTTTACAGTTTCCTGCAGGGTTTGCAGCATTGACATTGAAAACTCAATTACAGTTATTGGCACAACACCAAATTTAATTGTAAAATTAATAACTTTGTATTTGCCCAATTATTGGCAATCGTAAAAACCTGTAATTTCCCCCTTACAGTGGGTCAATAGAAAGCCGACGCAGATTTGCTTTACTGGCATGCATTCATTAGTATTTTATTTATAATAAGTATTTTACATATACATTCATTGGTATTACACTATATTTTATGCATTAAATATAAATAAGCATTTGAAGGATTGAAAATCGGATTTCATCCAAACTAATGCCGACTACCCCAAATAAAGAATGCAAAACAATTACACATACAAATTAAAAATTTCGAATATTTATGTGGTGATTAATGTCGTGTCTTCTACTCTCGATGCTTGCAGTCCAGGAAGAGTTGCGCTTCTGCCTGTGAATAATTATGGCAAAGGGTTATATAATATTAACAGCGCTTCGAAAATTACTCATACGCCACAGCTGTCTTTACCTGAACAAAGCGGAATATTTCGAGCAGCATCTCATTCGAGGTCTTGCAATTGCCGCTAGACTGTGTATCGAAGAAGCTGGCTGTGCCACCACCCACGCTACCGCCCACCGAACGTTTGCCCCAATCTGGTGAGAAGGTCAACTGTAAATAGATTGTAACTGTTTTATTTACCAATTTACTGGCCGTTTTTCGTGAACTATATGTGCACCTGACAGTTGACCACAGCCAAGAAGAGCAAAAGCATGGCGGCGAAGAGTTGTGTACGTGTTGAGTTCATCTTGAAAACTGTGCGAAACGTTGCTTGCTTATCAGCACTTTATTGAGGCTTTTTATATGAATCTGATTTATTTGTGTTCATTGCAGGGCATACGCAATGTCCTTGTGGTCCTTAGACATCCATTATTATTTTTTTAATTAGCTGAGCACTTTGCGGTCTTCACTCAAATCGGCATGAGTATTTCACTAGTAGGGTTTGATTGGAAATAGTAAATTGACGTCAAGAATACACATGTTAGCGTTTCTGCCTCTTTTGCTAATAATTTTTTTCCCAGATTTTGCACTATACGTATATGTGCACCCTTTACAACAAAATCTCGATGCAAATAAAATATTGCCTCCGATTTTGTGGTTGTTGTAGTAGCAGAATATTTATTCCCCCATCCAATTCCTTCAGCCTTAGACCTAAAAAGCATGCGATTTCTTTTAGTAGAGTCCATTAAGTTGCTGGTGATTGAGCGATTGGATATGCAGCAAATTTGAGCAGGTGTGATGCTGACCACATCGCATGTAGGACAGTAAATTGCAATCCTCTTCTTTGACATAAGATATTATTATTTTTTCAAAAGATCTTCCTATTCTTGCTACCAGGAGGTGACTCCTTAATCACGTGGCAGAAGATGAAATGGTGCAGTATATGACGCACCAGGATGAATTGCCTAAATAAAGAAAGGTGCCATCTTAACTTGTAAGTATTAGTCGAAGCTCATAAAGCGGAATGCAGTGACGGTTCCGACAACAGTTTCGGCAAGATTAGAAATTTTTACATGACGTATCGATGGACTCCACGGACCAGACAGAGACAATATAGTTTACTTCGACCAAACGAAACCATTATATGCAGTTAGAACGGTTTCTTTATCTTTACCCAATTACAACTGGCGAACGACTCAAAGACGTTTATTACTGTTTATTAGAACCTTGTGTGGTTAGAATTTTCATGATTAACATTCAGCCAATGTCTTTGTTAATAAAGAGCTTGGCTGTTCATGGAGAAATAATCAGCTTCCACACAGAAAATAGTATTGAGGTGTGACTGAGACTTGTCCTAGGCTCTTTCCGGTTATAGTTAAAAGTAAGGATTGAAAAGTGTTAGTGGTGGTATATGGCTTGATACTCCGCTCACAGACGTTTTACCTCTGGAGGACACTTTTAATTATCTTCTGGCCAGAAATCCACCTCTTAGTGATGCGCATCACAGACGAGACTTAAATATCGCCGATAAGAATGTAGCAGTCGATCGTGCCAGAAAACTTTGACATGTGCTACTATGACCACTATTGAGACTAATCAATTATGAACGCAGTTTGGTATTATTGAGGGTTGAGTTAGTGTCTTGTAACTTACGAAATCCGTGTGAATGCGAGATAAGGTTAGAGATATTGTGTATGAGAAAGAGAGTGGTTGATCGGTCATAAAATACCAAAAGTTCAGAATTTTTGTACGACTCAAAAATATGGTTTATTTGAGAGCTTTTCTCTGGTATCGCCTACAAGAAAACTGCTGAAGCTCAGATGATATCCATCGTGGCAACAGGTGATTGGCAGAATATAAACGTTAATAATCTGTATTCAGACATTTAGTGCGGACAGACGGATATGGCTAAATCAACTCAGCTCGTCACTCTGCTACTTAATAGGGTCTTCGACGCTTCCTTCTGCCTGTTACAAGCTTCATGGCAAATTTAATATAAACTGTTGCGAGTATAATAAGTAACAAATTTTAGAAAGCAAAAATGAAAATTTTGTAAAGTTGATTTTTGTTTTACAAAAATTAGGCCTTGCTTTATTAAATGTATTTTTGTTTTTTTTTCACATAAATGTATACATATAAATATAACGCTAAAATATTTTGTTTAATTAGTATTATACGTACATTAATGTATGTATGTATGTGTAATGCAAGCGCTGCGAATACTAGGCATGTGAACAGATGATTTGAATTTTATTTTTGCCATACGAAAATGTTGCGACATGCGCTTGTGCGTTTTAAAAATGCATATTTCTTTCAATTTCATTCATATTGCATAAGTGCAAACAACCTTTACTGCACACACACATACATACACATGTAATACATGCAGTTATGCTATATTATAGAAAATATTCATCATCTTCAATATAACGCTTACAAACAAACTTGTGCATTGAAATTTTTCGGTGTATTGTCTGTATGTAATTTGTGCAATTCAGATATGTAAATATCAGCGTGTGTGTTTAGCCATTGCAAATATGTGAAATTATATATATATTTTTTTTGCAATCACTTCCTTTATCCACAAATAAAAAATAAATTTGTATTTTTTGCTATCTTAAATGAAAAGTGTAAATTTGACTTAAGATTTTTTAACTTTCCAATATAAGTTTTTGCATTTCAGCATTTTAGCATTTGTTAAGTATAATACAACGTTGTCTTATTTATTTTTAGACTTTTAGAATATCAGGATGGTACAGCAGTTGCAACCGAATTTTGATTGGCTGCCTTTGCTTTTACATACATTACACTCATACATACATTTGTACATATAAAAACGTAGGCACTCAAAATTTTATTCGTTTCATTTAACTGTTAGTTAATATTTTTCTGTTATTTTTCTTTAATAGTTTTTCTCGTTTTCTTTAATATTTTGCTTTCTTTTTGTTTAATATTTTTTGCTTTTTGTGTAATAATTTTTTGATTTGTTTAACAATGTTATACATTTTTAATTGTTATTTAAACATTTTCTTTCGACAATAATTAGCAAAAAATGGTGTTCTCAATCAATATTAAGCATAAAAATACAAATCTCTTTTGGCATAATCATAACGATTTTCGCAATGCAATTTTATCACTTAATAAATAAACTATTTTAATATTAAATACAAAACTCACATACTTATTAGTTAAACATTTTAATCGCCTGACGTTGTACATAATTAGTTTATAAAATTCACAAACATATATATAATTTTTTTTATATTTCCTTACTTTAATATGTGTATAAAACTTTAATTGGTGTTTTGATTTTTTAGCGTTTAGCATAAATTTGGTTAACAAGTTTTTCACTGACTTATTAATTTGATTAATAAAAAAACATTAAATATTTTTGGCGGTATTCGATATTTTCGTTGATTTATTGTGGCAAATCACTGTTTTAGCTTACTTTCTGCTCTGTTCGGTGTATACTATGGACTCTGGTGGCTTGCATTAGAATTTCGTTTTTGTACAATAAATGTAGCGTTTCACTAAATGTATTATCATAAACTGTTTTTCGTCACGTGTGTACAAACAGATTTTTCAAGTGGTACGCTGAAATAAGAATTCCTTCCCCTTGTATTGCACATGTACCGTTGTTTGCTGCTGCAATGAGTTACACTTGTGTTCTATGCATTTACGCGATTAGCATAGATTTTGTATGTGTGCGTGTGTGGTTTTCATGTTTTTGAATAAGTAGTTCTTTATGTAATTCAGTTTATTGGCAGCGTTTTTCATCAATTCCACATCGATATCGAAAATTATTATTAATCTTCGAAAAAATCATGTACCGTCTTCCAATCTTTAATTTCTGCATAGCTGTTAACTGTTGCCTAATATCGCATTACAATACGCAACATTTTCGTTTGCTTTTCCTATTATAACTCTCCTCTAAGAACGGACGTTCGGCTAATTGGAATTTCCTCACGATACGTACAAGCTCGTGAAATGCTTGATCCACATTGACACGCGCCTTTGCGCTGCACTCAATATACGGTATCATGAGACTTCTGCTTACATTTTGCGCCTCTTCCAATGACACTTGTCGATGTTGTTCCAAATCGCATTTGTTGCCAACCATCAACATGGGAAATTCATCACGATCCTTGACGCGTAGGATTTGTTTCTGGAATTTCGGTATCTCATCAAAGCTGGAATGATCGTTTAGAGCGAACACAAGCAGGAAACCCTCACCAGAGCGCATATATTGCTCACGCATAGCACTGAATTCCTCTTGACCGGCAGTATCCAAAACTATGTGAGACAAATTTATTACAGAGCGTTTAACAATTTAAAAAAATTTTAAATTATAGATATACTTACTATCTAACTTGGCTGGGATGTCATCGATGACACACTGTTTGGTATAAGAGTCTTCAATAGTAGGATCATAGTCAGTTACAAAGTAGCTCTGAAATTGGTAAGTGAGTAAAAGTTGCAAATATGAACTTGTGATATTAAAATTATATATTTTACATATAACATACTCGTACAATTACTAGTTACAATTACTAACACTAAGTGTAAGTGGCATACTGACTTATAGGTGTACGTACATATGTAAATACCGCATATGCTTGATATACTTGTCATAAATTTTCCTTAAATTAACAATATTTACTAAGAAAAATGTTTACTTAACAAGCTGATAAAAAACACGTCAAGCAAGACACAGGCAAGCTTTTACTAAGCAATCATACTCTTCACAAAAAATTATTCGCGTTTTGATCATACAACATTCATAACTCTAAAAAATTGTAAATATATTTTATCTCTAACGAAACAATGGCAGTCCTCAGGCACTTAAGCACTGTACACATAATCGTACACATATGTATATATATATATATATATATGCCTATGAACAGCAAGGCGTCTTCTTGAGTTCATGCAACAAATGAGCAATATTTGATCTATACGTATATGTATAACTAAATATTGCCGTTATACTAAACAATTTTCATTTTAATTTAGAATTCAATGAAAATATACACAAATATTGCAAATGACGTAAATTTCTAAAAATACGCTCATAAATAAGGTTATTATAGCAAGAAAATCTTTTACATATTTGTGCACATATGCATATACTTAAGGAAAGTAAATATGAAGACAAATTTATTTGCCTAAAGCCTACAATAACATGCTGGCACTAACCCCCTTTCATTTGTGCACATAAGCGCATGAGTTTATACATTCTTAAATTTCAAATTCAATTAGGGGGAGATATCTCACAGTATTCAAGAACTTGACGCTTTGCAATATTTGATATTTTTTTAGGAATTGTTGGACAGCAGTGTATTAAAGAGTTTCAAATGCGTCATTCTAAGTATAAAGATTAGAACATTTGCATATACATATATGTAAATACCTATATATATACGCAACATAAACATTATTAAGGTGGGTGTTGAGCTAAAATAATATAGCATAAATGTGTATTTTAGCATAAGCCGTGTAGTACCAATATCTCAAAGTTATATGCTTTGAATTAGAAATTTTCTTAAGATGACGCTATAATGTGGGCGTTGCTCGAAACTTACGACTCGATGGTACGTTAGCAGCGAAAACCGCGCACTATGAGCGCGATATCCCATAGAAGACAACAGCTGCTGCCCCAAATGGTAGCAACTAGTTATACTAATATTAAACGACAAACGAATGTCAAGTTTTTGGTGAGGCTACACTCGTCCAAGGTCTTTGCGTGCGTATATTCACAAATGGAAATGCGCGGATAGGCTCCGCACTCGGCAAGCTCTTATCCAAATCAACTTGTTACGCTTTTGTATTCTGGCTACACCTCCCCCATACACCACTCATCGACTATCTGCTCAATTGCCGTTTGAAACATACCTGAATAAACTGTATTGTTAATGCCGATTTTCCCACACCGCCACCTCCAACAATTACTAATTTGTAGGTTTGCACAGATGATCCACTGCCTTGGGTCGTATTATTTCGCGACATTTTATTAAAATATTATAATTATTTATTTGCGGTCCAATGTTTTCAAAATGAAACTGACTGACGTTTACAATTTAGCTATGGTTCCACCCGAAAAACATTTCACTACACAACGAACACATTAATGCACATTAATGATCAATGAAGATGTCTGACAGTAGTCGACGTCGACTGAAGCAGATTGGAAATAACTTGTCAGTTTAATTCCAACATGAAGAGATGCCAACTGCTTTACTTTCTAATAATAAATTAAACAGTATCAATATATGTAAAAAAGTGCTTTATCATAGATATTCAAGTATACTTTAACGTTTAGTAACTATTTATTTTCCAAGATTTCTACTATAAATTAATATATATAACACTGATTGTATATAGCAATTATTTTGAAGGATATCAACTGATTTAAAAATATTTTGAAAAGAACCAAAACTCATTTATATATTTATTTACTAGCGTTAACTTTCTGTGTATATGTAAAATATTTTTCAAAAACAATATTAATTTACATATATTATTAATTATAGTAGAACTTGTCAACTCTGCTTTTGGCAGTGTACTAAAAACTTTAGCACTAGAAAAATATGGTCATCTCTTCTACTCTTTGGCATTAGAAAGCATATCAAATTCAACGTCAACATACAGATCTCTGTCAAGACGTTTTTAGTCATTTCTTTTTGCGGCAATCATTCGTCTGTTCGTTCGTCGAACTTGTGCCGTTTGCCGTTTTCGTTTTTTTGCTTTCGCAGTCGTCGTCATTATTAGTTCTAAAACTGTGAAAAATTCCAAGTGACTGATGTAAAAGTGAAAAATATGGCGAGTCTTGTGGGCGAACAGCAAATTTCATCAAATAACCAAGAAGGTAAAGCACTAAATCAGGAAAAAATCTTACCTAACTGTTCCGGTGGAGGCAGATGACAATTTGGCATAGAAATTTTAATAAAATAGATTGCTTTTCATGTGTGAAAAAACAATCGATTGTTGAAGAGCTGACGAACAACCTTGAGGGCAGCGGCGCAGCTGAGCGAAAGACAGCGGTAGCCGCGCAGCAAACATTTGCTATTGTGTGAACCTGAAAAGAAAATACTTTTTTCTCGTCACCATGGTGCACCACTCCAGGAAGGAGTGCGTGCAGAAAAAAACGTATTTGATATGAAAACACCAAACTGCTAAGTGCAAGGGCCAACGCAGTGTGTAATGCACAACTCAGCAGATTTCGGTGCCGAAGAGTTTAAAAATAAGTCAACCGAGCTATTCCAGAATAAAAACTGATTCGCTTTTGCATTATGTTAACCATCTGGTGTGTTGCACTTACATTACTTCTAAAGCAAAGCCAATGCTTCTCAAGTCGACGAACAATATATATTTGTTCATCGAAAAAATTAATCGATGGTTACTAAATATATTTTATGTATAGGAAGGAGTCAGGTGCTTTGCAAATGTTCAACATTTTTTTAGAAATGTTAGCAAAGAGTGTAATGTGTATATTAAAATTCGCAACTATGTGGCAAATTTATGTATATATAAGTGGCAAACTTTGTTCGTGATATGCAGCGCAGTCATAGACACGCCAGTGCTGAATCATCCATAAATGTTTTTTAGTGTTTACCGAAAAATATGTAATTCCTTTGTCCTAGTTGTGTCAGTGGTGCGACCGCTCCCTACTGCAGTAATTGTGAAGTCGTTAGGTTACTGACCTTTAAGAGCCGAAATATTAGTTTAAATAGCCTTTTAATTTTAAAGTCCCGGAAATATCAAATAATTTCAAATATTGCGAATACTGTATACTATTATTTAAGAAAGAAGTGGGTGCATACTTTATATGTTTATACATACTCGTATATCATTGAAATACAATCTGTGCTATAGTGAAAGTCATTGGGCTGGTTCCATCAACGAGATATGGCTATAGAAAAGAACCAAGAAGTATGCTCATTGACTGATAAATTCGAGTTATTCAAATATTGAAATGTGCAGATCATAATTAGTCATGTACAAAAGGACTTGATATGACATTTTATTAACAACTAAAATGTATTCTGTAATGAAATTGTTCAAAGATAACTTGCGTTTGTTCTGATAGTGTTTCCAGCAAATAGACAATTGATGTATGTGTATATGTGTAGTTAAGCCCATCACTGTTTCATATATTTGCTATGAAATGCCCGCACGATTATTTTCTTTATCACATAAGACGCAGTATTTTGAAGGGCATTTGCTGTGAAAGTGTGGTTGAAATATATTTTCACTATTTTCTCTTATTTTTGATTTATTAGTAGCTAACTACTTGTTATTGTTTTCTTTCGTTCCCTACTTCTCTATCTTATGTTTATTTTACTCTACAGCTGATTTGACTAATACACGGAATTGTGTTTGAGAAATGTTTACCCACATGTGTATACATATGTATGTCGTATAAGTTTGGGTATGTGTTTGGTTAGTGTGAAAACAGCTAAGAATAGTAACCCAACAACAATAAGCACCGAATTTTTTAATCCCCCACTGATCCATTGAAGATTTGTCGAATTAAAAACTCCTACAGATTTTTTAATATCGTCTGCTTACACGTTGTCTATACCTTTTGATGTTTTCTCTCTCTAATTTTACTGATTTAATATTTTACTAATCGTGAATTTTCTTTTATTTTGCAGCTGAACCAGTTCAGAAAGTCGATAGCCGAGAAGGCAGTGTCGAACGCAAAGGTAATTATTATAGTTTGGAAATTACTGCACGCACACAAATTCAATAAACGTAACACATGTGTATACGTTTGCTCATTTTATTTTTTTTTTTCGCTAAACAATCATGCTAAAAATTTCACATTCCATTTTTTCCACTCTTAACCGTGACGTGACAAAATTGGTCGAAACAATAAATGATTAAATCAAAAATTGAATTCAAAAGCCAATTTCGCATTTAATCCGTTTTCTGAACCGTTTGCTGTGTGTCCCCCCAATTCCATGGATAGTGTAACTGCTAATAAAACCACTTTACATTGGTTTGCGCACGTGGGTGGAGTTGATATTGAAGCGCAAGGTAGTTGAGTATAGCCCAACAATAGTTACTAATATGTACATAAAATTGCAAAATGCCTATTACCGATATTGGAAGAGTTTTACGGATAAGGGTTTACAAAGTGCATGAAAAAATTAAGTTACACTGTAAATAAATACACATTATTATTTATAAAAATAGTAGCTCAAATTTTCAGAATGTAAATAAAATATTGTCATATCCAAATTTCCTAAATGCAATCAATTACTGTCATGTACGTTACAACCATTTTTCAGCCAAATTTTTGTTTTATATCTCAACCTAGAGTTATTTCTGAGTACCCAAAACTCGATTGCCCTTCCTACACCTTGTTAATATTCGAAGTAATAAAATGCGCATTATTGCTCTCTTCATTCAGTATATTCGAGTATAGTTCTTTCATAATGTGCAATTGTTTCTATCGCTATCAATTGATTTTCCACTATATTCCCCTCCTTTGACTTTTGCACTGAGCTGGCTTCACTTTGTCACAGTCATACGAACGCAAAACATTACCTAGATGCAAAAAAAATGAAGCTTTATAATTGAAAATTTAAATTCATATATGCACCGCATGTAGAACATATGTTTCTGCATAATTTGAATCATGCAAACTTTGAAATACTACTAAAAACCGACAATAAAAAATCCGACCCAAATTACTAGAAATACATTTTTGTTGATGATGCAAGCGCCACAGCTACGTCTAAGCAGGAATTCACAAACATAAACGCAAGTAAAACGCTCGACAATTAGCAAAGAAGACGCCTATGTTACATATACTAGCTAGTATGTGCTACATACATGTGTACAATTTTTTATTTACTTGGCATTTATTAAGTATGTTAGTGTACAATAGCTACAATTGACATTTTGTTGTTGCTACCAGTCAAGTTGTCTACAAAGTCGTCTTATTTCCCAATCTCCACAATGTAATATAGCTATACAAGTATGTTAGCTAAATTAGTGTGCTTTTATACTACACATATGCATATGTATTTGTATGTATGTATTTTTGTTTATGCATAAACTGGAAACGCGAGGTGGAGCAGCCGATTTATGCCGGCAAATGCCACAAAAGCTACCAAAAATGCCTATTTATCACACAAATATTCGCGACAATGTTGAAGGCATGTACATATACACGCACACATAAGCAAACTAATATATTGTACTTACTCATTATTAAATATTGACACCTGAGTGCTGTTCTTTTATTTAAATTTCCATTAGTAACGATGTAAATATTGAAGTTAATTAATACTAGTATTATGCATATACTCGCACACATACTAGAGCATGTTAAATTATAAACAAATTTTGATGTGAAAAAAGCAAGTAATACAAATGAATAGGTATTGAAGTAAAATGATTAATTATTGAGGAATTCGAGTTTGAAATTTTTTTTTTTAGGTAGGTATTTGCATCTTTTCGCACCAATCAGGACAGATACGAATGTATATACTCATGTATGCCGTTAGCAAATTACCAAGCGTGCATATTTATTAAAAACTTATATAACGCCACATCCGAGTGTATGTGTGTTTGGGCAACACTTTCCAATTTCTACCATACCTCCTACTGACATGCTGTCAGTTTAACCGCATAGCCATTGATTGAACGCTAATATCTTTCCAGCCGCAGTTTGTTATTTTTTCTTTCCGAAAACGCTTTTATGCTTTACGTATTAGCAATTTAAATTAAGCTTGGCATTGTTTGTCGTCTTCTTTGTTTTTAGCTCCTAAAATGAAAAGCAAAGAAAACAATTAAGTGCTTCAATTTGCTCGCACTTTGTCTGCTCATATGCCGAACGCTTATTCATAATTCGATTTTTGTATGTTCGCTGTTCCATTTTAAGTAGCTTTCAGACTTTTTAGAACGTGGGCTGGGTCTTGATTCTCGTATGATTTTGCACTTTGTATTCTTTGTTTTTGCTTACATTCTTCTTTCACAAGGGAAGGTAGTCCACTCCTATATTTAATATCGGCATTTTCATTTAAGTGCCGAACAGAAGTTTATACCGAGAAGTATGATAAGAAAGTATATGTATAATATGTATGTATCTTGCCAGCAAATACCATATTTATTATGATGACGTCAGTTTCATAGTTGACTCTTCGCGTACCTGCCTGTTGAATACATTTTGCCGCATATTTATCAATTTGAACAGTTTGAAAGTTGTTGCTGGCAGAATATTTGGAAAGTATACCCTAAAGTAGAATCGCTATTATATTGCACCCATTTGCTAATTCCTATATAGGTACAAACATATTTTTATATGAGTTTATAATTATGTTTGCGTTCAAACATCACGTCGCTTTTGAGACATGTGAAATTAATATTATAAAATATAATGAAAAATATTATCATTGTACGCAGGTTTGTTTGAACCCTAAAAATATTGTTTATCCTATTATTTATGATATAGTACACATATATAAACTATATACTTAGTTGCCACAATTCGCGCACTGCAATGTCTCAACCTATTGTAGCGATATTGTACAAGTAGTTCCTGCGCCGTTTTTAAGTTTTTAGTATACTTGTTTGAAGACTATTAATTCTCAATTATGAATTATCTAAACAAATTTGACTGACAAAAACAACTACACGCATTTTCACGTTTTTTAATATAAGTCTCTACTATCGCCTTCAAAATAGTAGTGTCCTGAGCCAGTACAAGCATGCCAACGCTTAATCTAATTTTCCATACACTTGTTAAAAGTCTCGACTGTGATGGGCTTCAGTGCCTTCAGCGAATTTTTTTTTTCCGTTTACGGCACATTTTTGGAGAGCGGTAGATTGTTGCACAATTTCGACTTCATATTCATAAGCCCACGTATCGTCATCAGTAATGCTGTGTTTGATGAGTGTCGGGATCTCAGCTTCAGGTCTTTTAGTATGAGTCTTTTAGTACGAGTTTAGCATTGACACATTTCATACCCAAAACATTAAAATGTATGAGTCGAGCCATAAGAGATATTGAGATCAAACTGGAACTATCAAACATACGAACAGAAAAACGGTTGCACCATTCTAGAAAAAATAATTTATGTTTCGATTTGAGCGCGCAGTTTAAAATGATCAGTCCAGATGGTATATCATTCTAATTTAAAAATTTCAAATTTTATTTTTAGTACCTAGAATAGATAAAATACGTTATTATTACTTTTCGACCTTTAGCTAAGAGTTTAAATTAAATTGAAATTATACATATCGTTCGATTGGTTGAGATACATTTAACATGCATAACCTTTTATTTCCTCGTTTTCATAAAGTACACATAACCTTTTTACAATGCCTCATTTCTCCATATCTTGGATGCATCGTCGCCGCACGTATTTGCGTTGCATGCAGCGCTTAATTTGAATTTAACAAACTAAGTGCACTTGAAATCTATTAAATGAACTGAACTACATACATACATACATATGTAGATACCATATTATAAAGTCTTTGATTGTGAACTTGTAAACGGTGCTTAGTTACCTGCTACATATATACATACATACATATTTAATGCAATTTTGATATGTATTTTGTATGTGCGATCTAAAGGCCCCAACCACTTCGGTTTCCTCTCTGCAACTCTACATGCACATCGTGAAGTAGCAAGTGTTGCTCTTCACCACGAAAAGACATTGGATTTACTATTTTTATTTGCACTCAATCCGTTTTTATTATTACAATTTTTTGTAGCTTGCGGTTTCGCATGTTACTGCCGCAAATGCATAACATTGAGAATAGATATATATATACATACATACATACTATTAATGTAGATATGCAGTTAAATACATACTCTAATTTAGACGTACGTAAATATGTAAATATGCGCATATGCGTTTGTGTCTTCTACTGACTAACTAATTGCAAATTCTCCAACATTCCATGCACCAACCAACCAAAAAACAAAAAATCAAAAAAAAAAAACAAAAAAACGAAAACCGTATCTAAAAAACCACACATTGCGCCGATTCGAATGTGAATGCGAATATTTAGTGTGTAAAGACCGTGACGAGAAGCTAAAGTTGGCACGGGAGCGTCAAAATGAGGAAAGACAAAGGAAAATCGAAGAGCTAAAGGCGCAAGCGGAAGCGGCGCAACGATATCGCGAACAAAAAGAAGAGGAACGTCGCCGCCGCATAGAGGAGATACGACAACGCGACACGGAGAAGCGACACCAAGTCGAAGAACGTAAACGCGCCATAACCGAGGCGGAAAAGGAGCGCCGCGAATATATATTGCGGAAGAATCAGGTATGCTGCTAGAGAAAATGCAATGTAAACAAAGCAAGAATGCAAGTGTTAATGCACTTGCGACTTTGGAATTTGTTGCATTTATTTGCAGGTGAAATTGATAATTAAGCACTAATAATATTTATGCGTTTATTCGTTTGTTAGGAACGTGAATCCCGCTTGGAAACAAAGAAAGGTCCACGCAGTACAGTGGCCTTTGCTTTTGGCTCATCGACACCTCGACTGCTGGAGCCCGATTTTGGACTGGTATCGCCAAGCACTTATCTGGGTCATCGACGGTGAGTAATTCAAACTTAGTATGCATATGTAACAATTTAAAGTCTGCTTGTGCATTTGCAACTCTGCGGAGTAAATAGAAATAGTAGGCATAAAATTATTTGAAAGGAATTCAGATTTTAATACATAGTCGCAACTGGCAAGCAAATCGCGGTTATTAGTTTCGAAATTTTCGCGAATATAATATCTTACCGCAGACACTCTTATCTACAAAAGCTTGGTCCAAATTCGTTATATTTAACTTTTTATGAAATGTTATTGCCTATATCGGGATCCTAGTATAAGCATTAATAATAACTTTGTAACGAATCGAACAAACAACTGGTATAAACACAGTAAACTGGCATAAACAAGTACTGATGCTATAACAAAATGTTATAAATTTGTATTGAATTCAACTATATAACATTGTTTGTTTTTTTTTTTTTTGTTAATTGTTTTTTGCCTAGAGAGAAACAGAATTATAGCTTTGCATCATTTAGCAGGGTCTTGTTTTTCCTTTTCTGAAAAAATTTGGCATAGTAATGTATATTTTTTATACCTACAGAAAATAGAGATTTCAATGAAGATACTTTTTCAATATTAAATCAAAATAAAAATATAGTGTGTGTTGGGACATAAAAATGTTAGTTTACCCCGAATTTCGTAAAAGATAACAATAAAAAACCAAAAACTCGAATATTTGAAATTTTCACATACATTTTTAGGTTATGTGAAAAAGGTGTGAACACAAAAGTTGTAGATATTTTTATTACCTAAAACTTTGTCATTTAACTTTTTTCCATTGGACTTTTAGTTTTTCAAAAAATTGATTGAGATAAACGATTTTTATCCTTAAATACTCAAAAACCCCTTTTCTTCCACTTACCAACCTCAGTGCGTCCGTAAATTATTTTTCCTCTCATTTTTGTTATTTTCTCTTCCTTTTTCAACGAGTTTCATCCTATTATTATAATTTTTTTTTTTTTGTTTTAAAACATTATCTACCCTGGTCTATAGCACAACTATTTCGTTACAAATGCATATATCAACATTTATTTTTTTTATTGTTGAACACTAAATACAAATGTATTTAATTTTCTACAGATCGACGTCGATCTCTAATGTTACTGGTGCTTCATTATCACGTCGTAGTTCTGAACGTGAACTGACCGACAGTGGTGCCAAGAAGCGTGCAACATCGGCCGGTGGCACAGATCGGCATGAAGGTAAGTGTAAACGATTAACGCGCACTCGTTGTCACTTATCACGTTTGCAGTTTGTAAAAGCACACAAGTTAGTCAATGCCAGGAACGCTCACAGAATCACAAATTAAGAAAGCACAATGCAATGGTGATCGTATTCAGCTGCAACTAACTGTATTAGAAAGCAAAAGTTTGTTGAATCACGTCACCATTAACAAGTGGCTTACTTAATTTCACACTTTTAATAAATTATCTCTCTTTTATTAATGGTTTTTAATAATTTGCAGTTGAGAAATATTTATTTATATATATGTTCAATATTTTCCTTTTTTTTTTACTTGTGTGTACTTTCCACTCTTCGTTATAGTTTCGAGCTGCATTTACTGCGTATAAATGTGTGCGTGTGTGCGTTGAAATAAATTTCTGTATTTTTCGTATTATCTATGACGTAAATATTTGAAGTATATACATAATTTTGATTTAGTGTCCACTGTGAATTCGCTACTGCTTTACTTTCGACTTCCCCTCTATACTCTTGCGAGTTAAATAGCAGATCGTAAAATATAAATATGTTATGCATACATATATTATTGGCATATTCATTTGCGGTGTTGCAGCCAATATGCAAGAAGTATTTTTTATTTTGAGTTGTTTTTTAGTTTGGAAATTTTTCTTCTTTAATTTTCTTACAACGCATATGCCTTGGTTGATATACAAACATGTAACTTTCCTTTTTTTTATAATTGGTTAATGTGTGTGTGCACATAAAAGAAAATGTGTGCCATGCATTACAGCTTACTTCTTTCTACTGTTTCGGCATCTCAACACAATATTAATCATACATGCAGCTGTCAAAAAAACAATTTATTCTCTATCAAGCATCAACACCTTCATTTTTACTTGTGCTCTTATAATTTTCCAACATTTTCCTAAAAAAAAAATTCTATACATACCATATGTATGATTTAACAACGGCATATGCATTTACTACACACATAATTACATACATATGTACACTTTTGTATATTATTGTTTTGTACGATATATATATGTATATATATAAACTTAGTATGCAATTATATATGTACATATCTACATACATACATATGAAAAAAATAATAATAATCAAAAAAAAATAATGTAATTAACTTGTATAAAAACAATCTGCAATCACCCTTTGTACAAATACAATACAATAAATACACCACACAGATCATCGTCGTAAGTCATCATCCATGTATGAAGTTTTCAATTGGGGATACTCGAACGATGAGCCACCCAAACGTTTTTCCCTCTCCATTGTGGGCAGTGAAATCAATATTGATGATCCCCCAGCTGCCACAGTCACAGCAAATACAGGCCATGTACGCACTTATACTGCTCATCATCAGGCACAGCATCATCAGCACAGCAACAACAACAACCATAGTATAACAAATACAAGTGGGCATAGACAAAATGTTGCAATAGACTCTGCAAGAGCAGCTACAACAGCAGCAGCAACAACAACCCCAAGCACAGTTGGCAAAAGCAGTCAATCGGCTACAGCAGCAGCGACATTTAATTACTCTAGTAAGACGAGTGCGGCTGTGCGCCACAAAAATCCAAAGAGAAGATTTACACCCTCTCTGCTCTGCTCGAATGCTCAGAATGTTTTCGTAAAAATTTGTTTTTTGTTTTTTCTCGTTTCGTACCTACTAATAGTGAATAGTCCAGTCTCGTTAAGATTATAGATTTTCCATTTTTCAACAAAAAGTTTCTCTAAAGTATATGGATATTCAATGGAAGTTCCATGAGCCACTGAATTGTATACATATTTTAAATTATGACATCTTTTACTTGAAAATGTAAATTGTTAATTGATATGACGTTGATAATATTAAATTTAGTTTTTTAATATTTCATATTTTAAGATATTTTTATCTTTTTACTATTAGCAGTAGCCCCTAAAGTCGCAAAAAGTTAAAATCATTTACTTTGGATTTCAAGTTTTTGTAAAAAACATTTTTTGCAAAGGCTACTGTCCAGTCCAACAGATGTTTCGTGTCGTTCTAAAATTTAAAATTTTTAGTTTTCTCTATATTACGGCCGACGCCCGAAACTAGCGAAGAAGCTTTAACAAAAAAAGTTTCTCTTTCAATTCAGTGTCTTCCCGGCAAGGTCTTAGAATCTTCGCCGCAAGCTTTTAGAATCAATCATAACCAACTGGACTATTTATTTTGGAACATTTTTTACTCTCATAACCTCTCATTAACTTTTTTGTGTTTTTATGTTTATTTGTAATTTTTTTCTAACGAATGAGATATAACAATGAAGAAACGTTTTAGATAATTAATAACTTTAATTTATTTTATTAAATTTGTAAAAAAAAAAAAATATTCCTCGCATGATTTGGGTAGTTTTTGTATTGATTGCATGTTCTTTAATCGTAATATTGCTCGTTGAGTCACTTTTAGTGGGGCTCTTTCAATTATTTGCTCTGAAGTTATCGCATCGAATTTTTAATAAATCTGATATCGAACGTATACCCTTCAAGTATTCGAATCGTAATACCTAGTTTCACATGTTTTTCGAATGCCCTGACCGATTCTAACTAATGTTGTTTTTGTTTTGCATTTATGCTGTAATGCTGTGTGGCATGCTCGCTCAGTTCAGTGTGTAGTACGCGCGTACATACATACATACGCATATATATAGTGCAATTAATATGCTGATCTTGCTGCTTTGCGCCTTTTACCCTTATTTTTTTTTTCGTAATATACCTATTTTTCAAACGTCTTAAATTCGTTTTTAAACTAAAATACCGAAATCAATACTGTACATTTGTACAAATTCATAATCAGAAAGAAAAAAATCCATAATAATTTAAACAAATGTAAATATCTATGTACTTACTCAAAACAAAATATCTGTACAAAACAAAAACACTGTACCACAATTTTACAGACGATAGTGTCGATAGTCATGCAACACAAATCGTGTTTAGAAGTGTAGCCCGCAGAAAAACCGATTTGATGCCGACAATACCCAGCCCCAGGGACGGGCATTACGGTTCCAGATCGTCACTGAGCCACACGCCACGCACCCCAGGTAAGCCAATAAGTAACTAAACAGACCAAAACCCAAAAAGAAAAAAAAACATCTAATCAAATCCATACAAACCAATCAACAACAGTAAATAATTCATATCCACCAAACCAAAACTTTGAAACAAAGAAGTAATTTATAATTAATACATGTTAGTAAATACATACCTACATACATACATACATACATACATGCATTCATACTTATATCCATATTTTATAAGACTTCTTGTACAAATCCTTCAGAAACACAAACAATTGCATAATCATACAGACCTCGCTTCAGGAAAACACATCCACTCCATCACTTTTTCTCTTCCAACAGTCCCGCGTTTTCTTACACAAATGTTTTTTTTTTTTTAATGATTTTCTGTCTTGTAATATTTAATTTATTACTTTTATACAAAAATGCATTTCTGATTTCGTTGTGGCATTCTTTCGTGCGATTTCCATCCTGCAGCTCGCTAATTCGTTTTTCTTTTGTTATTGTAATTGTATGTTTCGATTTACTGTACATATAATTTTTTATTACAATATTCATAATTGCCATCGACTATTTGGTCGATTTTTGTCTTATAATCATTACTTGCAGCGTAAGGAGCGATATTAAACTTTATGTTGCTTTCAGCTTCTCCATCTGTTGCATACTTTTTGGCACACATTTTAAATCTCGCAGTACTCTCAACACGATCGGGCTCGTGAATTAATTATTCCAGCATAATAATTCTTTATTTATGTTATTATCTTGAGTCGCATGCCGAAATGGATATTCTACCGTGTAAAATTATAATTAGTCCGTGTCATAAAATTGTTCGTTGAGATATTGAGGGTCATCACAACAGAATTTTTTTTTGTTTTATGCTATTTCTGAAAATTAGTGTGTTCAATAGTGCTCTTTCATTAGAAAGGTTTTAAATTGATTTCTTTTTACGGAAAAACGTTCTTAAATTTCTCAGTACCAAGGCAGTACCCCTTTGAGAATCTTGCCTAGGTAATATTCACCACCACAATTTCGAAGAGTTTAACCAAATATTATATATTCGGTATTTACTTAAATTTATATTGGTTGCATACTTTTAGGTTACAATAAAAAGAAAAAACATTCCCGCGCACTTTTGCTTAACACAATTTGTTACTTTTATTTAAAAAATTTCAAATCAGTCTATTCCTAGCAATTTGCTAACAATAAATAAAAATTTATTTTTTTTTCCAATTTTTTAAGAGAAGTAATATAATGGATCGCTAGTTGCGCATTTTTCTTTCATTATTATTTACTATTTCGTCTCAATTATTATAAAGACAGTAGGCAGCCAATTTTAAGCTTAAAACATGCTTTTTTCGAAACCAAACTTTAGATAATTATTTGTTTTTACTATAATTTAATTTATTTGCATTTATAATTCGCTTGTATACACGAACTATCGCTACCTGCATTATTTGTACATTAATAAACTCAATTTTGCAATTCTCAAGTTTGCTGAAAAACCTTAGCCCTCAAGCTTTGAAACTGACATATACTGAAGTTTGATGATTTGCTCATAAATATTTTCTTTTAGGAAAATCTGTTACTTTTTCTGGAACTAGGCATTCTCTTATTAATTTGATGTACTGTTTCTTAAAGAACATTTAGTTTATATTTCTTATATTATTTGTTCCTTTATATTTTGGAATTGAAATCTGGCTATTTTGCAAATTTTTTGCCGCATGTCTTAAGCCACTCCAACATTTTTTCCACACAACTATATTTTGTGCCGTCCCCTGAAATCAATCACATTCGCTTTTTCACCTGTACTATGTTTGTAAATCACTGTGATTATTTGCACCGAACCAAAGCAGCAATGTCACGCGCGTTGTGTTGTTAGTTGCGCCTGCGCCAAACACCACATGCACTTAGAGCGATATAAATTATAATATATACATTTACTACATCAACATATTTAGATATTCCTTTCGTTCAATTAATTTAATTTAGCTAGCTTAATACTAAGTATATTTTAAAATCATTAATATTTTTTCAAATTTGCAATTTATGTATTTAAAAATTCTGATAATTTCAAAATACTTATTATCAACCGTATGTATTTCAACACAAATTCAACTCACTCAACTCAAAATTCAATTCAATTCACTGCTCCTCTCCTGCATCATAAACTGCAACAACAACAACAACAACCACGAAAACTGTCATAAATCAGGGCGTGCCTTCTCCATGAGTCGTCTAGATCAATTGGCTCAACCGATTCGCCGCAATGGCGAACACATACGCGCCATACTCGAGCGTGAGCGTCGCGAACAGATGGAACTGCTGGACGAAACCGAATCGCTGGGCGGTGGCCGAAGGCGCAGCAGCAAACCACGACACGGCAGCGGTAGCAGTAGTGCTGGCGCTGGCGGTGGCAGCAGTGCCATGTCGCGCAGCATGACACATCTGGCCAGCGGACGCGCCAAATACACACTCAGCAGCAACAGTACAGGTGGCGGCGGCGGCGGCGGCGTCGGTGGCATCATGTCAAACAGTTTTCGTCCACTGAGCGGTGGCCAACGTGATACCACTTGTAAGAGTTTGACACAGTTAAACAATTCGTGGTCGAGCGCTACACCGCGCTCGAATTTGGGCTTACAAACAGCTGCTACTAGAAAGTATCTGCAATCATCATTAGCTTCATCACCATCAGCGATTGGGACTAAACGCAGCGAGCAGCTACTAAATCATCTTACTAACCCCTACCGTTTCGATCCAAACTCATTATTGATCATGAATTCTAGTTTCTCAATAACAACAGGTGTGTGTGTGAAGTTTATAATTTTTTTTGTTTTTTATTACAACTTCTCCCACTACTTTTACTCGTAACTTTAACAACCAAGCAACCAAGAAAGCTAAACTCCTAAAAATGTACTAGTAAATGACTAAATTTTCTATCGAATATAGAATTTTGCTAATCCACTTCATTTTTATAACTACAAACAAACACAATTTATAATTTGATTTTTCAAATGCTAAGTATTATATTTGTGGACCTCCTCTACATTGTATTTCAGTATTTCACTCATTACTCACTTACTCTTCGTGTTAATCACCACTCTGTTGATCCACTGCAAAAAACTTACAATTAATCGACCATTTTTTTATGCTCCTTCTGTGTAACACTAGGGCACTTTTGACTCATTTTCATGCCTGCAGCTACAAACATTTTTATCCACACAGTATGCATTCTATACAATTGTTCCACTTTACGATAGTAAATTATATAAAACACATAATTTCATGCTGGTACTTTTAAATTGTTTTCATAAAACTTGAATATTTGTGTAAATGAGAACTTACACACAGCGGAAGCGACTGTTTACACCATGAAACAACATACTTACACTTTTTCACCACACTTTATTTATATAGATTGCATTATTGTAGTAATTTCTCGAAATTGTTGAACAAGATTTTGTTTTTTAATTTTTTGTTAACTTCTTATTTTTTAACAGTTTTGTTACTGGGATTTCTTTAATCTGAAAAACAAAACATAAACGATTTTGCTCAATAATTTCCGCTTGAAATTAAGATCTTCTTTGTCTATTAATAAAATTTAACTTCGCTGGTGGCTTAATTGTTATAATAATGTGTTGTATTATATAAAAATTATATTTCTATAAAAATGTATGCAAAAATGTATTTCAAATTTCGAAACACTTTTAAAAGTATACTTGTTGAACTATGTTAAGAGAACAGACACAAACAATATTATTGATTGCTAAAATCCGCTTCTGCAAAGACATTTATTACATAATATTACCATTTTGCTTTAAACACATTAAAAAAAAATTGATTAAAAAACTATTCAAAATCTTAAGGTAAAATACTTATTAAATTTTTTTTGCTCACATAAATTATTTATGCGAAAAAAAATTTTTGGCCTACATTTCAGCACAGAATTTTTCTTTATATAAATTTCAAGAGCAAAGCGGTTTTTTCGCCTAATTTTTAGAAAACATCAACCACAAATCATAATTATTAAAATGTATATACTTGTATTACCATTTATAATCAAATTTCTTTTATTTTTTTTTTCAAAATACATCTTTTCGCTAAGAAATTGAAAAATTCATCAACAAGTATACTTATTCGCCCGCATTATTAACCCATTCGCATATATTTGCGTTAGCTGTAAATATGCAGATATTTAAAATGCTTTTTTTTTTTTTTTTTTTGTATATTGACTGTTTTTTATGTTAAGAAAATACTCGCAAATATTCTTTACTCTTATACCAAATTCTAATTATTAAATTACTGTTGTATAGCGCCATAATATTGAATATTTGTTTGCAAGCATTGTTATTCCCATCTCCCAATAGGCTAGAGCAGTGGTTCTTTCTCACTCAATACAAAAACAACAAAAGGCTTATATTTGCTTAGCTTTAATTGGTTTTGGGTGTCAATTAAATGTATATTTATATGTATGTAGTCTATGTAAAGAAATTTCGGTTATTGTGTTTTAAATTTCTGTTTCTTAAGCTTATCTTCAAAGTCGTGTTTTTTTTATGTGTTTTCAGTTTTGGTGGTGGATTTATTTATTTATTTTCATTACATCCACACTTTTACAAATAATGTATATTTAATTTTCCATAAATCCATCATTTGACTACTCATCATTTGCTGTTTCGTTAATTGATCAAACAACGCTCTTCATCAGCAAATTCATTTATTATTTCTTTGTACATATGTATTTTCTTTTTCTTTGTTTTTCTTTAACATTTATTATTCACATGTGTCGTTGTGTTGTTGCATCGGTGTTAGGTTCACGTTCTGGAAATGTCACCCCAGGCGGCAACATCAGCACTTCAAGACCGGGTAGTGCAATGTCCACATCCACAAATTTGTCCACATCTGGTTACGTGGCTAGAAGATCCGTACCGGCTACACGTAAGCAACGGCCAGCTAGTATTGCCGGTACTGGCATGTCGTTGGAGGGTGAGTAAATGTGCTTCTCATACATGTACATAACTACATACAACATACTTACATGCATATATGTACATTAATATTCATTTGTACATATGCAGACGCGCGAACATTTCAAACAGTAGTTCTCTAGTATGCCTAATATGCTTGGTTGTTATGTTTCTTTGTTCTATTAGTTGGAATATATACTCTCTAAACAACTCTAGCAATACATTATTTTACTAACATTTCGCGCTAACTTACAGACCTTAATAAACACAAAAAAGATAATAGGCCGCCAGTGAAGGCCTCAACACCTTCATCTACGACAACATCAGCACAAAATACCCCCAAACGAACATCAAATTTGATGTCAACCTCAATGATTGTGTCATCGTCTACACGTTTGTCCAGCGCTGAGAAGAAAACTCCAGCTAAACGGGTAAGTCGCACACATCATGATAGATTTGCAGCACATTATAATGTAATAAATAAAATTTTACGCGCATTTCTAGGAGTCAGTGACACCCAAAGCCTCCACACCCAAATCGCTTTCAAAAACGTCCAGTTCGGATCGCTTAAATAGAGCTGGCAAAGATATTATGAGTAAATCGTTAATATCACCATCTCCGAGTCAGACACTCTCACGAAGTGAAAAAGACAAGGCGACTACAATTGAACGCAAAAAAGAGGAGGCACCTGCTCCTCCGGTGCAAAGCAAAGACGAAAAGAATTCTTTGAATATAGCGAAATCCGAAGCTGAGTCTACGGCCGAAGTGTTGGCTGCACCCAATGAGGCAGCAGTAGCAGTGGTCGCTGAAACAGTTAGCACAGAGCATGCAGCAACTACAGCTCAAAGTGTTGAAGCGCTGACGCCAGAGAGAACTTTTACTGAAACAAAGACGCAGCACTTGATTGACGCTGAGTCTGTTGAGTTGAATCAAGTCGGTACTGCTGCTTTGCCGCCAGTACAGCAACAGCAGACGGCAGTAGCGCAGCCACAGCCCCAACCACAATTACGTTCACAAAACGGCAGCAAAGAAAATTCAGAAGTGCGTGAACTTACGCCACCAACACAAAATGGTGAGAATAATGATTTGATGACCGCTTCGATGATCGCCAGAAATAAGATCACAACTGAGGAGGAGGCGAAGGCTGCATTGGCTGAACGTCGTCGTCTGGCACGTGAGGAGGCTGAGCGACAGGCCGAATTGGAGCGTCAGCGCCTAGAGGCCGAACGCCTTGCCGAACTGAAGCGTCAAGAGGAGGAGGCCGAACGGCAGCGGGCTTTCGAAGAGGAAGCCAATCGTTTAGCTGGGGAGCAACGTCGTGCCGAGGAAGAGCGTTTGCGCCAAGCTATTGAAGTGAGTTTAATATTGTCACTAACATACATAACACAATAAGCTAAATTGCCGCGATTTCTTACATTTTAGGAGGCAAAGCAAAAAGAAGAAGAAGAGCGTCGCAAACGTGAAGACGAAGAAAAGCAACGCGTACAACGCGAGGAGGCCGAAAAGAAGGCCAAGGAAGAAGCGGAGAAACAACGCATTGAGGTTGCCGAACGTCTTAAACGAGAGGAGAAGGAACGCGAAGAACGACGCAAACGCGTTGAGGCGATCATGTCGCGCACACGTAAAGGTGCCAGTGGTGGTGGAAGCGCGACAACACCCAACTCCACACCAGTAAAGGTAAGTGTGCGTAATTTCTTATATTTTTTCGGGTTTACTAACCACTATTTTACTTTTATTCGTGTGCAATAGGAAAGCACAACGCCCAAACCGGCAGCTGACAATTTGCAACAGGAAACACAACAAGAACAATCCTTTACAACTACAACCACAGCAATAACTAATGCTGTCAGCAGCACTGATAGTAGCTCCACATCGGGCTCCACCACGACTGCGACCACACCAAATCCGCCACAAAACATTGCTCCAGTAGTGCCCACAGCTGTGGTGACCGTGGTGCCTACAAGTGAAAAGGTGGAGCCGCAGAATACGCAGGCTATGTACGAGCAAGCTGTAATTGACAAGGAAGCTGCGCTTATAAACAGTTTCTCCAATATGCTAATAGATGAAAATGCGAAAAATCTGCATCAACAGCAACAGCAACAACATTTCCAGCAACCAACACAAATTCTCGAGGTGAGCAATGGAAAATTGCCAATAAACAGTGATGTGCTATTGCAAAATACCACAACAGCAACAACAATAAATACGACTGCCGTTTCAAACGGCAACGGCCATCACATCGAAAATTTAAACAACAAAAAGTAAGCAAGTGAAATTCCTTAGCAATTGACTTTAATATACATTGCACGACTGGAAAAATATGCTTTTGTAAATGATTTGCATAGGTATTAGATTCGAGTTACTCATCCCATTGGGCTAAAACAAATTAATTTGGTGTAAGGAATTGGGTATATTATTATTATAATATTACATATTGCTTGACACGTCATTTTTACGGTGAAAATTTTGTAAAATCACTCGCATGCTACACGTTTATCAAATATTCAAAAATTTACTTGGCATTTGAAACGTTGAAAAGAAAAATAATTGTAATTTTTATACCATAAACAGGGTATTTTAAGTTTGTAACACACCGAAGGAATGTTGAGCTGAGTTGATTTAGCCATATCTGTCTGTATATTTGCGAATTAGTCCCTAAGTTTTTGAGATATGGCTCTAAAATTTTGCATACGATCTTTTCTCCCCAAGAAGCTGCTCATTTGTCGGAACTGCCGATATCGGACCACTATAGCATATAGCTGCCATACGAACTGCACGGTCAAAATCAATTCCTTGTATGGCAAACTTTTTTGTTTGACAAGATGTCTTCACAAAAATGCTGAGTTGATTTAGCCATATCTGTCTGTATGTTTGCGAATTAGTCCCTAAGTTTTTGAGATATGACTCTAAAATTTTGCATACGATCTTTTCTCCCCAAGAAGCTGCTCATTTGTCGGAACTGCCGATATCGGACCACTATAGCATATAGCTGCCATACGAACTGCACGGTCAAAATCAATTCCTTGTATGGCAAACTTTTTTGTTTGACAAGATATCTTCACATAAATTGATTACTGTCCAAGACAATGCTACAGCTTCCGAACAACAATAAGAAATTGTTCAGATCGGACCACTGTGGCATATACACACAAGCCGAACGATAAAACTCAAGTTCTTGTAAGGAAACTTTTGTATTCGTAAGAGATACTCTAACTTCGGCGCAAGCGAAGTCAACGTTTTTTCCTGTGTTTAATTTTAAGTATTAAAATATTCATCATTGTGAATATTAAATTCGTTTTCGGTGATCTGAATTTACTTTGATATATTAATATTCATATTATAAGTCTTTATAACTATTTGTTCTTAAATCACGTCAATAACTTCTGATACCGTTCGCAATTTTGGTAAAGAAAATCGCGCTAGTATTTGTGACTTCATTTCCTCATGCAGTAAACGCTTCATTTGCCAATATTCCGCGCTTAATTGAGAAGACTTTTACACCGCTTGTTATCAAAAAAAAATACTTGGTATTATGGTTTGTTTTGCTTCTTTGTAATTGCACTTTACTAAAAATTATTTTCGAAAATTTCCTTATCTTAATTTGCTAGCCGCTTTGATTAATGTTTTTCTTTTACCTTGAATTTTCCTCCCCTAAAAAGTGATATCAATAACCTGCAGGATGCCGTAACACCAGCAACAAATCAGTTAATTGATTTAAGCATTGAGTCACAAGATATCAACAATGCAGTAAACTTCAACAACAACAACAGTTTGTTAAATACAACAAACGCAACACTAGTCACTGCAGATAGTCACGATAATAAAGGTTTGCAAATGAAACAATTAAGCAAATCAAAATAGCAACAACAAAAAATGCACTATATTTCTTAATTGCTATTTTCCGTTTTCAGATATTTCACTGCTGTGAGTCTGAGCGTGCTAGCAGCCTGCAATTATTGGACGCGCAAACTAAAAAACTGCAACAAAGATATATAATGCTGTACAACTATGAGAATTAGGAGAAAAATCTATTGATTGTGGCGCGTTAGCGTTTATTGAAGTTTTGTGTGTATGTGCGACAATTTATGGTTACTTGACATTTAAGGCGTAATTAATACGAGTTTAACTAATTTAAAATTATATATATATAATATAGAAGAAACAAAAAAACAAAAATGCTAAAGCCAAGTGCATATTAAGAAAATGTTAGCAAAACAAACACTGCTTAAGCTCATTTGATATATTTAAAATATGTGTAGCAATGAGAAGCAAAAGCATGAAAAAAAATAAAACCTTTAACTAGGATATAAATATAAATCACAATAAATTATGATGAAAATGAGGGAAAAACATAAAAACTACGGCAATTGTTCCTCCCGTAAAATAAAAGAAAGCAAAAACTAAGCATAGTTAGAGAGTGAAAATATGAAGCATACATAATTAATTGCTTGAAAACACATATATTGTGTATGCTAAACCAGGCAAAACATAAAAACAAGCAAATGAGAGACGATTAACTGCATAGTACCGAAAAGCGAACACTTTCGAAAAGAGCAACGCATTAAATTTATAAAACCACAAAATACTATTAAAAGAACGCATAATTTCTGCGTACCGTTAAGCAAAAAATCAAAAACTGCTATGAAAACTTAAAATTTTTCGTTCAAAAAAAAATTCAAGTTTCCATAAAAATTAAAAATTTATGCAATGCAGTCCATTTAGCTTACATGCATATTCAACCATATAATGGAAGAGATATATTAAACAAGAGCATAAAGTAACTATTTCAGGTAACTAAGGGAACACAAACACCATGCGGAATGGTGTATAAATTAAATATACCCAATGTATTTGCAAATATATTATACCAAATTTGAAGCAATCCGTGCTTTTTTTCGTGCGAACCACAGTGCTACATGCGCTTTATAATCTGTCTGTAGATCATGGTTCATGAGAGTTCTCTTTCTGCATAAAGCAAAAGCAGTCAACAAACGCATATTTGTATTGGGCTTTAAAGTACATCTCGGATGTGTATTTTCCGTCTTATTTTAGTACTTTTTTTTTTTATATTTGTTTCATACATACTCTGTATACTGCAAGGGTGTTTGCCTGTGTCACGACAATATTTCTTATTTGCTATATGCTGAGAAATGTGCTAATTTTTATTAGTAATTTTGCACACGATGATATTGATTTGAGCCAAGGGCTGAAAATATGCATCTATACTTCTTTCTTAAATAATAAATAGGCTAAATGTATCTTTTATCTAGCAAACGCTTTTCACCCCCAATTAAATTATTGGGTTTTTAGCTGCTTTCCTTCATTCGCTCATTATATTTTAAACTAATTCATGTTTTCGAAAAGGCTAAACGCATTAAGGATGCGTAACATTAAAAATACGGTATTAATTCTAACTGATGAAATAATCAATTGAGTAAAACTTCCTCCTCTTATACGGGCATATAGAAAGTAGTACTTTTTTAGTGTTAGAATTTGCTAAATTGGCTTGTACCTTAGGCACCAGACACGCAAGAAGGCAACACTTGGCAGTTATATATTAAGAAGCCAGTTTGGGCAGCCAGTTAATCATACAAAGGATTGGTGGCTAGAGAAAAAACTATCTAACTGAAAAGTAAAGTGGTGGACGCGCTTTAAAATATTATAAATCAAAAGAAAGCGAAAGCGATGCAAAGTAATGTATATCAGCAATTTAGTGTGCGAGTTAGATTATATATATATATATATATTTATGTGTAGTTAATGTATTTTCCGATTTTTGATGCATATATATATTTTTTAATTTTTATGTTATCTAAATTTACATTTACATATACATATATTTGCAAAGTTTATACTTAAAAATTAGAATCAAACAAAATGTTTTAATTTGTTAATATAACTTATTTATATATACACATTGTAATAGCTGATACAACATTAAAAAAATATTTTTTTCATATAATAACTTCGAGCATATAAAGCTTATTTAAAAGAAAGCTGAAAACGCATGGACTGAAATTTTGGTGGTTGTTTCACGAATGAAGTTAAAAGTAATTGGCTATTGTATTATTTCACAATTTCACGCTTAAAAGTCAAGCACACTTTATGAGTATTCCAGCTTTTGTGAATATATTTATACATCTGTATGTCGTTATTTGGAGTTACTGGTGATTCCAAAAAACACGAAACTCATTTTCACCAAACTAAATAACGCAGTCGGCTTTTTTAAAAATCCGGCACAGGAATAGCGATTTGTGGCATCGCTGGTGCATCGCTAAGCGTTTGCACATTTACATTTGACGATTGAGGAGCCTATTGAATAGTTAGTCAAACGCCAGGTATGCCCTAAATAAATGCATGTATTGAATTTTATGTTCACCGCTAAATATATATTTTTAAGTCTGTAATCGGAAACTGTAAACTGAACGAAAATTATGCAAAATAATTTAAATTATTATTATATTAAGTAAAGGAGCAGCGCCAAAATAGATTTTTTATAAACTATAAAAATTTAAATAAATATTTTAAATCGCATCCAGTTGTAATTTTTAACATACGAGTATTTCGTTATAAAAGTTGTTATTGTAATCCCGGTAAATGCCTCTGATTATTTAAACTTTGCGAAGCCCTCATAGAGGTTTCAACTGTGGCAACTTATTTTCGTTTGGCGCTGTGCTTTTCACTTTAGTAAGTAATTAACAAAAAAGTTTATAAAAATTAACTGCAAATCACCGGCAATAACGCTGTTGTTACAATTACTATAATTTGCATATCAGAATACAAGCATCTCCACCAAAATGTACTGTGTAACTAATAAACGAAAGCTTATTCAAAATATTTAAAACAGTAAGATATGAGTGGAACTACATAGATTCGGATGCATGTCACTTGAGCATACAAACCAAAATGTTTAGAAATGAGTGCGCTTAATGTGTTGGTCAACTAGCACTAGCTGTATTTATACGTCTACATCTTGTCTGTTTGCATTTTATCTATAATTTAAAGCGATTACTAAAATATACAACATATATTTTGTAACTAAAACACACACACTTACACCAACATTGCCTAAGTTTCAGCTTCATAACTAAATCAAGTGATTAACATTGAGCTAATACAAAAAAAATTTAAAACTATCTTGCGTGTATGCATAAATGCATAATATTGCATGCATCTAAACTTATTTAACTGAAATTCCCAATTTAAAAGGTCTATCTATCGTTATCGTTACATTAAAATAATTATTAATAATATTAAAATTTATTAAATTATAAATCGATGTAACTAACTACGAAAACAAGTAATCATGCAAACTGACAAAGCGATGCCGAAAATAAATATTAGGTCAAGTAAAAAGTTCGTTCGGGTTTTTATTGATTTTTCAGAAGATGATAACTTATTATTTATATATTATTATATTATTAATTTTCGACGGCAGGACTCCCGACGTGTGGTGCATCTTGGACATCGAAATTACCGGAACGGAACCTAGCAAACCACTTTTTTGCTACACGTTCGTTTACAGTATCGGGCCCATAAATGAAATTAATTTTTTCAGCCGCTTTTTCTGCTTTTTCGCCTTGATCGAAGAAAAATTGTAAAATATAGCGAATTTTCTATTCTCTGGTGTTCATCTCTGACGAGCGCTCACAACCATGGTATCGTAAAGGGGGAGTAGAGAAAGAATCAGCTGATCGATGTAAACAAAGCTACAGCTGAGAGGGGTCCATGGAGAAACGTCAAGTCCGCCTAGGGGTTGAGTTTCTAGTGACAGCCAAGATGGCTGACTTTTAACCGGAAAATGGTTGCATCTTGCTATTTTCAAGACAAGGAGAAGAAAATAATGTTTTCTTTTAACGAAAGTTAAGCCGTGTAAAACAAGGCTAATTTCCATGATTTTTTCTGTTCGAAACTTTAATTTTTCACTTTTTGGAAACACTGAAGGAAAAAATACGATTTTTCCGGTTGGTTATTTTGTTAAGGTAAAATGAAAAATATTAAAAAATTTAAAAAATGCGCGTTATCTCGAACATTATGTATAGATATAATGTTCAAAAATTCAAAACGATCAAACGACTTTGAAAACGCGAGTTGTGGGGAAAACGCCTGAAGATCTTGAAATCCGATGTAAAAAGTTCATAAGACAGGCATAAAAATACTCACACATTCGTCAATTTTGCTCCAAGCGACTTGTAATTTTGAAAATAATTAATAAAAACCCTAGAGTCTACGTAACTGGAACGAATCCGGAATTTACAGCAGTCTAAGGACAATCAACTCGGTAGTACAGCTCTGCCGCTACAGCAACAACCATTAGGTAGGAACAAATAAGATAATAAGAATATAAATTTTTAATAACCAATTTTTAATAAATTTAAATTTTATTTTAATAATGACTTTTTGGAATAGAAAACTTTCAGTCATTCTTTCAAAGCTTGTATTAATTTTAATATGGTTAATGTTTCTGTTCGCAAACATTCTTTACACTATAGCCGATTAAAATGTAACTGATCTTGAACATTTTTCTTATTCAGTATTTCCAATTCTAATAATCGAAGCCGGTGCATTTCTTTTCGATGTAGCTCTTTTTTCTTGAATTCTTCTTTTTGCAGACGGAGTTTTTCAACTTTCAGACGAAACTTTTTTCGGTTAATACGTTCCGATTCTTTTACATGTGTATTGATTTGTTCCAACTTTTCTTTAATTTCTTTATACAATTTAGCTTGAACTTGTAGTTGTCTTGTTAGCAACGTTTCTATCTGTGTGGCGGCGAGTTGTGTCGTTGACGCAGATTGAAAAGGATTATCTCTACCTTGTTTCCTCTCAATGTTTACTATAGGGTATTCATCCTCCTCAAGACACAATTGCTCGATTGGCTTTTTGATGGGTTCATCATCTTCTGGAAAAACCAAAGTACTGTCGGATGAATGCTCACTTGTGACACTTTGTAAATCTATTGATGAGTCTTCCTTTTCGTGATTATCCCTGCCGCGTTTCTTTTTCTTTAAAGTTGCCTTTGTTGAATGATGGTTTTGTTCGTGCTCCTTTTTAATTTCATCGTTCTCATCATCTTCTAAACATACCAATCCTTTATTTAGATGTAATAAAAATACTTCCGTGTGCCTCTTCTTCAGATGGGTGATAAGACCTGAAGTGCAACAACCTTTGCGTGAGAAAATTCTTTTACATATACGGCAACAAGCCTTTTCATTGCTGTGTGCATCGAAAAAATTCCAAACAAAGCTGGATTTTCTACCTGAGCGCGATTTTGACATTTAAATTTAATTTAGTAAATTATGGCAGAAATAAACAATATTTGGAAGTTGAAATGTAAAAGGAATACAACAAACAATTTTTGGCGTTGCCTGACTGCTGCCGGTAGCCGTTTTGAATAACATGTTTACATAAAATATTCACATTTTAATGTAATTGCAAATTAAAAAATTAAAAAAGATATATAAAATAATAAAAATCGCTTTCTCTTTCGTAGAAAGCCAAGTCAGACACATTTCAAGCAAATGTTATCTCAGAGAATATAAAATATGTAATGTATGTAATCTACATTCTCTGGTTATGTTTCGCAAACAAATGGCATCCACGGTTTCTATTTACCGTATTCATAAATTATACATAAAAAAAATTAAATTTTATTCACCGTAAATTATAATATATATAATTTTGAATGAATTTCCAAAAACTCACAATAAATTAACTAACTGCTAAAGTGGTATTTAAAACAGATAACTTTATTAAATTATGTGCCTCAACAGAGTTTCGATAATATGGCATTCAGAGAGCTTTTTAGCGAGCTTTTACTTTTGGAAACCTTTTGGACGTTGGGGGAATTGGGTTGTTGATTGATTGTGCTCCAACTGCAGTCACAGTAAATTTTTAAAATTCGTTGCGTGTGGATGCGATTTTTCGCTCTCTGTGATACCATAAATTAACCGAAAATCCCGTTCAACACCTACTCATCTGCGCCAATTTGTAGTATCTATTGTGACCAAAAAATCGAAGATAGTCACAAGAACTCCAACCGGTAATTAAATAATTCATTTCAAACACCTGACGTTAAAAAATTTGCTAATTTAAGCAAATTTACCAAATAAAAAAGGAGTAATATTAAACAAAAAACCCGTTTAAAGCCAAAATGTCTTCGAATCGTGCACCAAAGTCCGGTTTTGCTGCTGAGGCACAACGCAAAGTAAGTACAATAAAAACTTTGGAAGGGAACAAATTAAGGTTCATAACAAGCGTGTAGCAAGGAGCTCAACATTTTTGTTGTACCAAAATAAAGCCGTAAATGTGCACATATTCTATGCTTGCTTAGGGAAAACTTCTTTCATATATGTACTAACCTAAGGAATACATATGTATATATTTATGAGCAAAAGCGCGGCAAACTTTGACTGCCAATGGCATGCGTTTGGCTTCACACGAAGATGCACTGGGCGACCTTCAGAATTTCGTACGTAGCTGCAGTGAGACCTCGATAATTTTGAAAATAAAATTCGAACAATTATTAAGCAGGATACATTGCTCCTTTCAAATTATTTACATTTAAGTATATGTACGTATTTTGATGGCATATACAGATTTGGTTAGTAAATACATATGTATGTACATAATATCCAGTACGGCGGTGGTCAAAATCTTGCAGTATTATTTTTTATACCCTTTCATTTATTCATAAAACATTGCATTTTAGATCCATCAAAAAAGTAAAAAAGGAAATTTGTGATTTATGAATGTTTTTTGTATCTATAAATTCATTCATCGTTAATGGTTTTGTGTTAACTGTTAAAATTTATGAGAGGATGTACACATGTAATTTGTAAATTGTTGTTGTTTATAATAATAATTTTTTTTTTAAATGCTGTATTCAATTAGGGATATTCTCTCAAATCTTTGCGATAACGATTTTCCGAAGAAATGTCATTCTGTTCACTTAGTGGCCTTCACTTTTGTATTAGTATACAGAAAACAAATTTTAAAGTCAATTCTTTACATCATATAAAAGCTTCCGCAAAGGCTTGTCTTCCGCCGACAACCCTAAAAAGTGGCGGGTACTTAATAGTATAATCCCCATTTACGAATTAGAGTAAAATAACACCCTATCAATTTAAAATGCACCAACTAAGGCGGTGAAATGAAAACGGTAATTCTATATATGTACACGGCTATAAACATCGCGTGCTTTATATGCAAGGGAGTACTGGCATTGATGGCACTTTTCTAAATACATATAAGTATGTACATACATACAAACATACATATTTAAATGGGAGCCGCATATGCTGTAATATGGGAACTGGTTTCCTATCTTATACATATGTATGTCCTCCATTCAAAAGTTTAGTTACACATCTAATTATTGCATGCTTCAACATGTGTGTTTGCACGACTGCAGGAAAAAAGTTCAAGCCAAAAACGTTTTGAGGGAATCATCGCTTTACCGATGTAATCATATATACATATGTTAGTGCGCTTCGGTATACGTTTTGGCCGAAAAAGATATTACAACCAAGCATAACATTACTTCTGTAACGAATTATATATATATATATGTGTATATATATATATATATGTACATACATATGTAATCACAAATGTGGCGGGAACCACGTTTGCACTTTCGAAGCAGCTGTTTAAACGACGAAAGGTTCAATGATGTCACCGCATTGTTTTGTGAATTACTCATATCCCCTCTCAGAACTAAACACTTGAAGATAATATATATATGTATGTATGTATGTATACTATTCAGAAACAAATACATACATAACCAAATTTCTAATCGTTTACATACGCTTTTTATCATTTATGATAAATCACTTTCTAAAATAAGGATTTTTGTCTCTTTATTATAAATTCTTACTACAAAATACGATATTTAACTGTTTTAACTTTCTGTCAGCCGTAAACATTTCCACAGCTAAGCTTTCATTTCCATTTCAATCATATTTTCATCTTTATTATAGCACCGGAAAGACAGTTCTATATGGCAACAACGATTTTAGCAAGCAAAGCCAAACAAAACAGTTGAAAATAAATCCATATAGACTGTTTTGCTCACCTTACACGTCATGAGGGGCGCTTTGCAACGTCTAGAATACAAGTTAGTGAAAGCTGAGCAGACAAAAATGTATTGCTGCACATTAGTACAATTGTAAATACATGTAGTATGTAAAAGCCATGATTTGTGTATGCATATGCGTACGTGTGTTAAATGCATTTGCATTTGTGTGTTTAGTTCTGTTTGTCCACACAAGCACTTTTATGGCAGTAATTCTTTCTTTCACTCTACTCGAAACGTGTGTACCCTTTGGACGAAAAAGTTGAATACCCGTAAAATGCATGTATGTATGCATGTTCTATTTACTTATAAGCTATGTATGTAAGCTTCATACATATTTAAATTGAGTACGGCATGTACGGGAAAGTATGGTATCGGTAAAACAACACTGACGATCATTGAGATCACATTGATACATATACATATGTACATACATACATATGTAGATATGTATGTGCGTATGTATGAATGTGTGCAGTCATATTTGTATTCGTGCCGTTCCTATCTCTCCGTTTCGCCGAATGCCTGGTCAGCTGCCTCCACTGTCTGCTCCACGCTGAGCTGGGTGATGGAATTTACACTCGGTTGTTACGTGTTTGTTATTTAATTTTTTATCAACAATTTACTTTTCAAAGTACAAAATATGAATACGAAAGGCAACACATACGTAATTGCAAATGTACAAATGATAACCATTCTGTGAAATGAATTGTCTCAAAATTACCGCAATACTAGCCCTTTTCGGTATGATACTAGTCGGCGTGGATCCCAAACAATAAATCTTGATTATTGACTTTCGTATAGAACTTCAAAATGACTAAATATTATTTCTTTTCTGCTCGAAATTTGTAACACCCAGAAAGAAACGTCGGAGACCTCATAAAGTATATATAGGAATGATCTGCATGCCGAGCTGAGTCGATCGGATATGTTGCTCGTTTGTATAGTACTAGTTCCTCAGTTTTTCAGACATCGGTCTAAAAATGCGCAGACATTCTTTTCCGCCCAAGAAGCTGGGTCAATAAAGCTTAACACTTCTCAATTGTACCATAGGGATGTCAAGCAAGCAAAGATTGAAAATTTATGAGGTAAGGGAACCACTTCAAGTGTGTACACAAAATCAAATAAAGGGGAAATATCCAATTTTGTTTGAGTATTATGATGACTGTGACATTCATGCGAGACCTACATGCACTTAGAAATTAAGAATAATATTTTTAATGGAAAATACATTTGAAATTTATTATGAGGGGAATTGTTAATGATTATCATAAAAAAAGGGGGGTAAACTTGAAAAAAATTTTTTATATAAAATGATTTTGTTGATAAACTGCATGTGAATGTTTTTGGGCCTGTTATCTTACAATTTTCAATTAATTCAGAATTTAAATCGTTGTTAAAATACAAAAATATTTGCTTTAGCTGAAAATTGTGTAAAAATTTTAAATATTGCAATTTTTTTTTGTTGCAAAAAATAATTATTTTGTCTGCCTTAAGTACCTACATAACATACAAATGCAAGTAGTCATGTACTTATGAACACATAAAAATAAAGCTCAATCAAGCAGTTAAGTAATCAGGCAACAACGGACCAATCAAAACATTTCACAATATTTCACCTACTTTTCTCGCCTTCAATACTGACCGATATACTGGCAAGTGTGAGTATTAATGTCAGACACAAAAATCCGAAAATAAATACCCATACATCTCTATACTCGTATAGCGTTTTAAAAAGGCGATGACAATATGACTCCCATTCAAGCAGTGTGCACAATAATAAAATGCAAAGATCTGTATTGCATAACCAACTGTTAAAAATCACATTGATTCACCAGAAAAATCAACACTTGACAAACACGTAGAGAGATGAAAAAACCGTCAAACCATTGAAAATAAATAAATGTGTGCACACACTTGTACATGTATGAGTGTACATAAAACCGGATCAAACTTAGCGCGTCGCAGACAAAATTTTAGCCGGCTCTAGGTTACTTGATCATCGCTAAAAAAAAAAAGCAAAATTTATATGGGGATTGAGTAGTGAGGTGCCGGCACCAAAAACGGCATTAAGTGAATATTTAAAATTTTGGCCGTTTATTTAAGATACATATACCATAAATGTGTCTATGTATGAGCAAACATATTTTTGTATGTGTGTGTGTAATCTATATATTTGTAGTATATATTTATGTTTGCATTTGAGCTAAGTATACCCATACCCTCATTACTTATGTTGACAGACGCAGCTAAATAATTATTAAGTGTGCGCGCATGCGCCCTCTATGACCACATTTTCTCACATGGCGGTATCTTTATCTGTGCTTATCTCATATATACACATACATATGTACATACACATGCACACATGTGACCATTCATCCGTTTGCGTAAAATTACCGAATTCTTCATTGTTAATCAAATGTTTGGTAGTCACTAAAATGCTAACTTCTGAATCACCATTATAATGCTGACATCATCATAAATTCGCGATATTAAGTATACCAAATTTTTTTCTGACTCTAACGCCAACACAATAATATTTATCATATCTATATATTGACTAAAGGCTTCGTTTTCTTATATTTGTCTATGTACTTCCTACTTCGTTGACTTTAGCTGAAAACGATTTTTTGTTCGTAAGTGAAAAATTACTCTTGCAGATGACTAAAAAATGTTCAGCTTTATATGTATATGTATGTATGTATGCATGTGCGAAAAAGCAACTAATTAGTCAATTCGAAAACCCATTGAATTTGTCGTTGTACCGAAAAAACATCAATTAATAAACAAAAATAGGCACTTTTAAAATTTTTAGAAATTTCAGGCGTGAGCGAGCTAACCATCGATTATACCGTGAAATTTCACTAAATAATAATTGGTTTTGTGCGCTTAGCATGTGCTTGATTTGTTTTTTTCTATATTAAGAAGTTAAGAAGAAAAATGGCTTTCGGCTTCGACAGTTAATTCTATAGATTTTATCCCAACAACAATCTCTATATAAAAGTATACTTTATTATTAAATCGCAATTATGTGTATATTTGGCACAGAGACAATTATAAAGCCGAAAAAGTTCCACTCAGTATTCGCGAAATACCACAATATAATGAAATATCAACACAGCAGCGTGAAAACGTATTCGCTAATGATGATTATCACAACGACAAATAGCAAAGCAATGTGCCCAAAGGTCATTTTACATTACTGCTTTTGTTTTTATTTTTATTTAAAGATTAAAAACCTTTTTTTTTATTCTTTTGTTGATTGTGTAGCCTTTGACTTTTTTATTTGACAGCTGGTAGTCTAGTTGGGGTGGCCATACCTTTGTTTTCATACAAACAAACATATGTATTTATGTACACATGTTGCTTGCAAAAAATGTATATGTATACAGATGACGCAGCTTAAATATAATTCTAAATTAACGCTTAATTTGTTTAGCAGCGTGAAATAGAGTTTTACTCCCATTCTTGTTAAAATAACGCCACTGTGGTCCACGAAGTCCGCTTCTATGAAAACATACACCTATTTATGCATGTATGTGTATGTTTGTTTTTGTATCGTTTTATAAATTTTTTAACATTTGTTACTGGGCAAGGAAACATGAATTAAACACATGTTCGTTAAACTTAAAAAAATGAAGGAATAACAAAACAGAAGTTGGAAACATACACCGCGAACAAAAACAACAACTATAAGTATACTAAAACTATACATACATTAATAAATTGTTAATTGATATCTCAGGAACTGTGACAGTGCTTTTGAATATATTTATTTTTGTATTGTATAAATCCACATTAAATTCAGTTTTTGGTAAATACAACTTCAGACCCAAAACCAAAATCAATATTTATAATAAAAATTATCAGAGTGATCGAGGATCCGAGTACCAACAAACAAACCAAACTGTATTTTCACGGATGGCCTTTAATGCCTTCAACGAGTTTAGGTTTGCAAAAATCTTTTGTACGAGTCTGGCAGTAACACACTTCATACCATCAAAACGTTAACCAAAATGTGTTGAGTCGTTCCTTAAGAGGTGTTGAAACACTAGTCACGATTGGTTTTAAGCGCTGTTTCTTTAACTTTTTCGATGTTATCGTCATTAGCAGAGGTGGATAGACGACTTGCATGAATGAAATTTCGATGACTTCACGACCTTTACAAAATAATTTATGCTTGTGTTCGTGATAAAGAAGACTCCCCAAACAACTTCTACGACATTTTCAATAATTCCGTATCCGTAATTCCATTGGAAACACAATATTTTAAGCAAACTACTTACTTGTACAATTTTTTCATGATAAAAATTGCTAGAACTTCAGACGAACATAAAAAATTTTGTACCAATCTATGAGAAAATTCGTATCGATTCGGTTTGCGCGCGCAGTTTAAATGGACTAGACCGGGTCAATTTCATTCAGATCGTATGTTTAGGAACGACTCAAAATCTGCATAAATTATTGCTTTCCTCTATTTTTGTTTTCACTTCACACCGATTGTAGATGTAGACATCTTTCAAAGTCAGTTTAAACTGAACTCAAGGTTGATTTCCTTCCCGTTCATAGGCTGTTACTATTTACATTGCAACACATTGTATGCTTGAAAAAATTGCATATCTAAGTCAGTACGTGAAAATTTTTTACAGCAATCAGTCTCGCCTTGACCATGATTTCATACAAAATACATCAAAAGGCCGCAAAAGCTCGGCTAGAATGCTAAATGCTGGAAATGGAAAAATATGCGAAAGCAAATTTGATATTTGTGCTTACAAAGCACTTGTGTATATACAAATGGACAAACATGTAACTATATGTACATACTTTTATATACACCGACTTATAAACAAACGCCACCCCTATACAAAGCAAAATCTGTAATCTATGTGCGAATGATATATGTATGAACTATATAATGAAGCTATTTACTACTTTGAAGATGACTCATTTGTAGAATATGTTCATTTATGTACTCACTGGCTGCTATGTTTGCACTTGCCCATACGAGGCGTGTTTGGTTTTATTTCTGTCAAGTGTCCCGTACATGTATGGCTTTAAAATGAGGCATTAGCGTAATTGTGCTGATATTTTAGTTTTTTTTTACAGTTGCCTAAACAATAATAAATATGTATATTTACTAGCTTTTATGGTAATGAAAGTAGCCTGGTCACTTCAAGCTACTGATTATTTATTGCTCTTTAGTTTAATTAACTTTGCACATGCACATATGAATGTACATGCACGCATACATACATATCTTAATGCTATAAATTGTATTTATATTTTTTTACATATATTGTATATTATGTAGTATACATACATACATAATTTATATTTTGAATTCCTTAAACAAAAGTCGTAATCGCCTCGATTCAAAACGAGCTCATTTGCTATGATATACATACCTATGTATATGTATACTATATATATATATGTACTTATATGTATACATATTTTTTTTAACAATTGTTGTGTTTTTCAATCCCATGGTGAAATTTTGTTGGAAATACCAAAAAAAACAAATTCCCTGAAAGTTTGAGCTCTTAATATAAATATTAAGTACTAGACCAAGGCCTGTAAAGATTTTCCATCTAAAATACACGTAAAACTTGATTTTTTTTCTTTTTAATTTTATAACTCAGCGGCCTTTGATGGAATTATTTCACCCGTCATTAGGTATTCCTCAGAATTGAACGTTCTACAAAAGTCTTCATTGCGGTAAAGTTATAACTTGCACCTGCGGGGTAGTATGGGCCCCCAAACCTAATTTTTCCATGAAATTCTCGTTTTTTTGGATTTATCTCGTAAACAACACTGGCTACAGAAAAATTGTGAATAACAAACTTGTAGAAAATTTCCTACAAAAAAGTCTTCGGCACCAAATCAATAATTTAGTACCCTTTGAGATACAGAGATTTTAAGTTGAAGTGGTACGGAGATTTTAAGTTGAATTGTTAATGTTAGTTTTTAATTTCCAAAGTTATAGCTGTCTGTGTTGACCCAGTTCCAAAAAAAGGTCTTTGCGGTGACAATCATAAGTCCTTGGAGATTCATCTAAGATCAATCGGATAAAAAAATTAATTTTATAAATAGATAATCCTGAGCCTGTACGCAGCTTTTTTTTCTCAAAAATTAACAAAATGGCGGCCTCAGGATTTTTTTCTAGATCTTAAAAAATCGAAATTTTTGAAATCCTTCGTCAGGCCGAGTGTATTATGTATTCCAAAAGCTGTATAAATTTTATTAAAATCTACTGAGCGGTTTTCGAGTTATTATCGGATCAACTTGAAATTTTCAAAGAATATTTCCAAGATATTACACTTAACGGGAATGCAAAAAAAAAAACAAATTGATTTTTGGAAAATTCTGACTAGACCTAACTCCAAAAACCGTCAAATTCGGTAATTTTTATATAAATGTGAAGAGTTTAAACCAAAAAAATTTTTTTTATCCAATTTTTTTTTTATCCCAAAAAAATTTTAACTCGAAATTAACTTTAAAAGTGAGTAAGTGAGTGTTAAAAAATATATTTTTCCAAAAAATGTTTTTTTTCGCTCCACGCTAATATATATACATACATACATAACTAACCAGACGACACTTATCACTAAGGTTGGGATCTTTTCCTGCTAAGCTGAATATTTCAATAACTGAAGACCTAAACTATATTCTAATGTTTGGTTTTACCCGATATCATAATTTTTCCTTGTTAACGTATAATCCTTACTTAGGGCTAATAGATCGCCCTTAACGTTTATTTTATTGCACTATTATTTTATAAGCCAACCAGGGTTGCAAATAATGCATTAAAAAAAAATTTATTTAGCATCCAAATTAAATTTTTTGTTTTTGTGTTCCCGAAATTATTAATTTAAAATAATTTACAAATTTATGTTCACAAAACGGGGATTTAAAAATTAAAAATAAAATTTTGAAGATAAAAAAATTTTATAAGAAATTTATTATGACGATTTTAATCTCAAATACCAGATTGAAAAATTAGAAAATGTTTATCCCAAGTTTATAAATTCAAATTTAAAAATATTTTGAAATGTTTAATTTTTTCGCTCTTACGTACTTCATGCACTGTCATTTTAGTTAACTTTGTAAAAAAAAAGCTGATCTTTAATAAAATTTCAATATATTTTAGCACTTTTTATCTTATTTTCATTTACTTACATTTAATTATGGTGATTCAGTTAGAAATATGATATGTAAATCTTTCCTTTCTTTCTTTATCTCTTTTATCCCTTTTAACTCCAGCTTTTGATTTGAAAATTAAGTTTTTTATTTATTACTCCAATTTTTAAATTAAAAGTATTTCATCAATTTTTAATTCTGATTTAGGGAATACTAAAATTTTCAATTAAAAATTTTCTGTTCCAAACTTTTTCATATAAAAATAAAAATTTAATTCTAAATTTTTCCGAGGAAAACAATTTTTTCGAAAGCAGTTAAAAAAATCAGATTAATTTCAAAGTAATTTGCGGAATTTTGTTTACAAGGGATCATGATTGCGAATTTTTAAATTAAAAAATTTTAGATTCAAAATTAAACTAACTTTTTCCAAAATTTTGGAATTGAAAATGCTTTCGAGCAAATTGTTTACAATACCGCCCGTGCTTTTGTGTTTTCAATGTTTAATAATTAATAGAACGTAATTCGTTATAATTCGTGCCTTATATGCATATTATATGTATCTACAAGTATGTTTCGATGGATTTTAACGAAAAAGCATTATATATACTATTTTTATAAGTGCGTTGTAAGATTAATATTTTCAGCTAGATAAGTTTGATATACACCCATTATTCAAATAACTTTATCTACTCAACCTACTAACATACATTAGATATATATAATTAGTAGTAATCTCTTGAAAAAACGACGTTTTGGAAACAAACGATCAGACCGGGAGATAATTTTTAGCTAGCGTTATAAAACTAGCTGAATTTCTTCAGTCTTTCACCTGCTCCACAGTATAGGCTCGCGGCCTCAAGAGTCTCATACGCATATATTTACATAAGCACATATATGTATGCATGTACATATATTTATCTACGAAAACTTTTATCTCTTGAAATGGGAAATGGAAAAACTATCGAAAAATTTAGTACGTAGGCGATCCACTTCACAATACCCGTTTTTCTATTAAAAAAACAACTATCTACATAACTGTTTCTCTTTTGTGCTTTGAATGAGCGTTTATTTGTGTGTCACTTTCCCAACTTGTTTGAAGCTAAAGCACAGGTATTGAATAAAGCACTTAATATTTACTTCCATATGTAGGTTTACGACACATTTGACCACACTGCGTGTATTCAATTGATGTTTTGTGCGTTTCCTTGTAGTTTGGAAATGAATCACCAATAATGCTCAGTATTATCATATCTCAATAGGTATATACATATGTTTGTGTGAATGCGTGAGATCGATGTTTCTTCCATATCATATTTTTTCAACTTGAAAATTTTATTACAATTTTGAGACTTCCGCCGAGTTTCTCAAATATACATACATTAAAGTTTTCCGACAAAGATCATTACAGTGAACATAGAAATGTCGAGTTCCCAATATAAAAATAACTAGCTGGCATCTATTTGCAAACCAGGAACGGCTCCATGAAATATCGATCTATCTTCATTTGAGAGGAAGTTGAAATTTAACTTTTAAGCATGGTCCTCACGTCGAAAATTTATTTTATTTTGTCGTATTTTTTGTTTTTGATCCCAAGCACTTATAGATGTCTCCCATAATTTCTCTTGGCGCAAATAATTATTTATAAAAGTCATAGTCAGAACTATTGTAATCTGCGTCCATTTTCCACCAGTTCACTAATAATTCCGAAATGAGTAGTATCGTTTAATTTTCTACCACTGCATTTCTGTGAACCTCATGCCCATTTTATGGCATATAAAGTCCACGCTTATAAATTGAAAGTGACGTATGTCGCCAACACCCACTGACAAATGTTGTTATTGTCGTTAGATTCCGCCATGAGGTATACGACCGTAGGCACGAGTCTTGCCCACCAATCGCAGGCATTTAATTAGGCCGGTCTCCGACGGCAGTGAGGGTCTATGTGCACACATAATACATAATTAGATATTCTTATACGTAAAAACATGTTTATTTGGAAAATATATTTGTGTGCTTGTAGTGGTGCCGCGTGGTTATTTTCCACTTCGAAAGCAAAATGTATACTTTTGTTTATCTATTCAATTTGTAAACCGACTTTGATTGTCTGGTTTCACGCTCATACTATCTATATGCCTGCTTTTGCCTTTGCTGCACCAACACGCATGTGTACAAAGTATATATGTATGTATGTACTTGTATGTGGCTATAAAGTTACATGCCGCATTCCACTTTCAAACATTCTGCTAGCGTGTGCTTCCTTCAATTGTGGGCATACCACTTTCATTCACATAAAAGTTCTACTCAACCCAACGGCTGTAATTGGCTGCGTGCGTTTATTAGTCGCTAACGCGTGTTACAGTTGCATTTCCTTCTACCAAAACGTCTGGCAAGGTGTCAATAATTAGCAGAGCAGGTATGTAATTGTGTTTCGAATCACCTAGTGGTACTAGCTTGATTGGGGCAGTCGCCACTCCATATTTGACAAGTGGTCAACAAGCGCTCGATTGAGTCAAAAATACTGATTTGTCGCGTGTATGTGCATATGTGTGTGCATATATGTATGTTGTACAATAGAATTGTAGAGTAAAAATTGGGTAAATATTTACATATTTAACAAAAGGGTTAGCAACGTACTTTATTAAAGGCTGATTTTTGACGGCTCTGACTTTCTTTTACCTTTTTGTTTAATGGCAAGCTTACAGCCAGCTTAGGCTTATACATTTTCTTCCGAAATCGTAATGTACCAAATATTTGGATATTGAAAACGTAATTTTTAGCGGTGCAGACTTTCTTTTCACTACTAAAACTTATTAGAAACAAATATTAAATACAATTCGTTTAAAGGTTATCGAATTATTTTTAGAGCTGAAGAGAAAAAACGTTAACTTCGGCTGTACTGAAACTATAATACTCTTCACATCGGTCAGTTTGTATGGCAGATATATGCTATTATTGTCCGATTTCAACAATTCGTTCAAAATTGTAGCGTTAGAAAATAATATATGCCAAATTTCGTAGATATCTTGTTAAATAAAAAAATGTTTCATACGAGGATTTTGATTATCAAATATCTTTACTAATAATAATAGATCGTTCATTAAAAAATTTAAAATTTTAATGTAGCAATTTAGCAAGGTTAGTTACAAACTTAAAAAAAATATATGTATATATTATTCGTTGTAGCATTTTATAAATAAAAGTATCAACACGATAAAAATAGCTATATTGTGTAAAACTTTAGTCGAAACCTCAATGACCGTTGTTGATATATGTATGTATGAAGTGATTATGGAAGTAAATTATGTAATTTTTAACCGCAACTTAAGCATTAACCATAAGCCTTGAAATGTTGTCCCTCAAATGTTGTGAAAAAATTGTTTCAACATTAATAGCTTGATAAGGAATACACATATTTGTATGATGTAGATAAATTCTTTGTGTGTATATTTATTATTTTAGTAATTCAAAAATTTTATTTTGAATTTAGAAAACCAGAACTGATATTTTGTAAATCATTTTGAAAAACAAAAGATATTAAGACCATATACCATCTGATTAAATTTGATCCGGACTGGTCCATTGGATAAAAAAAATTGAGCAACGAGTTTGCTTTAAATTTTGTGTTTCAAATAGAATAATCACGGAATCGGAATATAGAGTGTTTGTCAGTCCGGGTCAAAATTGATCACATGAAACATAAATATTTATAGCTGTAGGGACATTAGGGTGGGTCAAAAAGTGAATTGTTTATTTTTCGCTTGAAACTACAAAAATGGTCCTTTTTTGTTTTTTGGTAGAGCAGTAAATTTCCTACAAAACTATCAACTTGGGAATTTAAAAAAAAGAAGATGTTTTTTATTGAGTTATAAAAATCAAAAGAAAAGAGCTTGCTTGGTCATATTTCAATATTTAATATTTTTTATACGGTTAGGTTTATAATAAAACCGTACTAGACCACTTTGTAAAGCATTCAATTTGATTCAAATCAAAACGAAATATTTTGGAAGCGAGATATGAATCTTTCTATCCGATCAGAAGAAATAAATTGATAACGGTAAAGCGGAGGACCCTCCCGTTACAATTAAGAGCTGATGCTTGGAGAGCCTTTCTTAGAGGTGTCTACCAACCCATTTTTTGGAGTAGTTTTTTTTTGACTCACCCTAATGTACATATACTAATAATTCCAGAAAAACATGTATGTGGTTTATATACACATATAATATAACATACATACATAAATGCTGTTTGTCAACACACATACACACTGACAAAAGTTGTTATAATTTAGCGAGTCGGGCGAAACTTGCGTAATCGTTTTTATTTATTTCAATTTTTATACAAACCTCAATACTTACACACATGAAGAGAGTAACAATATTTGTAATAAAAGCACTGTGACCTCATTAATTCAACGTTTTTGTTGTAGTTGCCATTTATAAATTGCTTATTTGTTATATTGTATATACATTATATTTTTGACATACTCATCATGCGTGTATATAAATATAATATTATATACATGCACATATAATATTATTATATATATGTATGTAAATAAGTATGATTCATATGTCAATGGAATTTCTATTTAACATTTTATAAACTGCCAAAACTCTTCTGTCTCTCTCTTCTTTGTCTTCTACCGTCATCCGCATAATTTCTTCTAGCATACTCAATTTACACTGCTCATTAGCATTTTGAAATATCGGCTTAATTTGCATATTCTCCATAACGAAAACTATTTATAACAAGCGAAAGACAAGTGGTTTTTGCTACATTAATAAATTAAAATTTATTATAAAACTGTCAACTAAAGGCGTCAGTTATTGTGGTTATCGAGTATATAATATATTGTGCCCACCAACAGATATTGAATAGACAGACAGATTGTCAGGCAGTTTTGCTGACCGATACTGGCGAGAAAACATGATAGTATGTGTGTTTGTGAATAAAAAATTCTGTGTGTTTGGAAATATTATATTATATGTAAATGTATGTATGCATATTTCGCCATTTCTAACATTAATTATAAACATGATTGACATACTATCAGAGACAAAAGTTATTGTTTGCCATACATCGACCTTCGCGAAAGCGATTCCATTCACGCAATTTCCACTGCCTTTTTTACTCATACATACAAATATTAAAAATGTTTATATATCAGGCTTTGGCAAAATTCGTTGAATAATAATAGAATGTTTTTTTCCAAACTCTTCGTTTTATTTTAATTTTTTTTTGCATGAGCGATTTTGAAACCTGTCTTTTTTTTCCTACAATATAATATTTTTTTGTTTATCGACACGCTTAGGACTTTTTAGTTTTTAATTTAATTTCTGCCCATTGCATTACTGTTAAGATGCTAAATAGAATGTAATTTACTTTAAATTTATATTATATATAATATAATATTTAGCCGAGCTGGTTTTTCCATATTTATAGCGTGGATAACATATTTGACAATCGGTATATTCTTTAAGCTTCCGAGGGTATGATAAATTTTTTTTTTGACATAGAGCGATAAATTATCTAATGATTTAAATTTTTAATATTTTTTCTATTGCTCTCTTATCTAAAGTCAACGTTCCCAGAAGAATATTTTCCTTAAAAGAGTTCGCTACAGTTCTACCAAAACCAGCTGAATAATGTGTATTCCATAACTGGAAGGAAAAACATTTAAGTCTATCGGTAATCAATCGCGCTTATTCTTCGAGTGAAACGTGATCGTAAAATAAAGAAACAAAATTATTGGTTTGTTGCATCCCCAAAGGGAACGCATTATCTCTCTAGTTACTCAGCACACTTCTTCAGCGCCTATGTAAATATGCAGGTTCGGCATGAAACACTGCAGAACACATGAGACGACACTTCGCAATAGAAATGTTATCTACAAATAATATACAAAATTTAAAGCATTTCGTCTGTCGAGGTACTATTCGTGTATAATAAACTGTTCTAAATTCTAACATAAAAATTTAGTAATTAATACGAATGATGGTCTCTCCTGACGTAGGCTTGTGAAAATTGCATCTAATGAAAACTTGTTTATGGTTTTTGGTAACACTGATTCTATCTTGCCACATTGCCTCCGCGATTAAACTTCCTTTTCTTATTTTTTCTTTATTATCTTTTAGTAATAAATCTCGGTCGTTTAGTAACCTTGTCTAGATATGAAATGCTGATTAAAAATCATGTTTCGTTATTTATATGTATTGATAACCCACCGAAACTCAGTCTCACCTAGAAACAACACAATCAACATGTTTACGCACGCACCCCCTTTCATATACGTACACATACATATACACTATTTAATATTTTAAAATAGGTAGCTGAATCAAGTGCCGTACTGTTCCACTTAATATGTATTTTTGTTTTTGTTTTCTTACAATTAGCGATAGCGTTTACTTAAACAACGGTATGTACGAGTTTTTGTTTTTAACAATGAGATCATTCGCCCTAATAAAGCTCACGGCTGGATGTGCGTGACTGACGTGATCGGGAATTGTTTGATTGGTTTGCTTTAATCAGCACAGAATGGTTTGGTCGGTAATCAGAACCTGTTATTGTTAATTTTTATATCCTGAACAGAGTGTCTCTATATTTACCCGAACTAGAGCCTTGGGTTTTGAGATAGCGATCTGAAATTTTTCACATTTCCTTTTCCTCCCTGCACAGAAATTTTATTTATATACCTAGATGTCTTCAAGAAATTCTGCATATATTATTGTCCAAGACAGCACTAAAATCTCCGGACAAGTTGTTCTGATCGGACCCATATAGCATATAACTGCCATACAAACTGACCGATCAAAAACAAGATAAAAGAAATATATATAATAAGAAATGCATCTATTGTAAGAGGGGTATATATTATGGCTTCGGTAAAGTAGAAGATAACGTTTTTTCTTGTTTATAAAACAAAAACGATACAAAAATTTGACGAATTATGTCTGAATCGCTTTTTAATCGAATAACAGTCGACTAAAATGTTAAGATAAAATTGCCTTCAAAGTTAATGTAAATTAAATTATAAATTTAACAAAATAATTAAAACAGTTTGAAAACAATAACACATTTTTAACGAAAATTTTATTTTCCTTAAATGTTATGTAATGTTCTTTTTTTTTTGTCGAGTTGCTTCTCCTTTTTGTTGCAATGTCTTAATATTATTCAAAAATATGAGGAGCACTTGATTCATTGCAGAAATAAGCTTGGAACTTAATCATTGTGTACCAAGAGGCGCCTTTCTACAGAAAAGCAGTTTTTTTTTGTTGGTCTAGGCTGAGATCGAACCACAGAGTAGCAATATTTGTAGCCCAGTTAAAGTTTCGTGAGATTTCGCCTATAAGACCAATCAAACCTCCCTGAGCTTTTCAACAACATTTTAAAAAGTTGTATGCACTGTGTTGTATATAATTATTATCATTAATGCATATACCTTACTAAACTTATGTATGCGTATATTTTGTAAAGTGACCTATAAATAAAAATGATTTGTCGCCTACCACCTTTGTTCTCAAGCGTCAAAAGCGATTTCTCGAAGTGCTGAACAAATTAATTTATAGTAAAAACAAATAATCGATTTTGTCTCAATCGAATTGATTTTAGTTGAGTAGATGGTCTATTTGAATTTTTCATTGGCTTCTATTGATATATATGTATATACTTACATATATATAAGCTCTTTGCATTTAACATGTATGCACACATGACTGTTCAAGTCCACCACTATATATGTGACGCGACTTGCAATGTCAGCATGTTTTACAAGCTCGAATTATGTTGCGGTCGTTTACCATATACGGGCTCGCTTTTTTTTTGAAAATATATACGTTTATGTGTGTGGTTATTCCAATATGGACTGCCGAAAAAGGTGTAGTCGACACAAATCATTTTGGTGAAAAAAAAAATTAAGAGAAATGCTAGAGTTCGCAAAGTATGAAAAAGCATAATTGGCTAAGCCGACACCATATTTGGACAGCATACTAATATACATATATTATATATTCATATACATACATACGTATGTGCATTTACAACCTATTTGGAGCAGTTGTGATTCATTTGAGGCAGAAGAGAAGATTGTGATCAATCGAATCTAAATATAAATTATACACAGCAGAGCGGACTGGTTGTAGAGTATAGTTAAAGGGTAATAAAAATACTTAGATACTATATACAGATGTGTTTGCACTACCTCTGGGTGTGCCCCAATATATGCTTTGCACAATGTAAGCGAAAATACAGCAACAATCGCCAATCTTATCACATTGATAAGCGCAATTTCCAATGATAATGATACAAGAAATAGCAGTGAACAAATTCTCGGTACTCGCCATTTTAGTACACCAATTAATTGCGAAAATTGTTTTAAATTATTGTACTTAAGTGCACCTTCTAGTAATTTTCTTGCCTCACAAGTGATCTGCACATCGAATTCATAGAATCGTTATTAACATTTAATTAGCGAAAAATGTATCAAAATAAGGTTAGATCTGCGATTTGACTTGAGATCCAATCAAAATATAAATTTATCCATTTTTAATTTGTACAAGTACCGTTAAACATATACATATATTTAACTGATGGTAACGCTATCTGTTGAAACATTTTTCAGATTAACTCAAAATACAGCGAAGAGTTGGCTCAAGAATGTCTAGAATGGATCAAGATTGTTACTGACGAACCAATCAACACAGCCGGTGACATGGATAACTTCTTTGAAGTGTTGAAAGATGGCGTTTTATTGTGCAAATTGGCCAACTCATTGCAACCGGGCTCAATCAAGAAAGTCAACGAAAGCAAAATGGCCTTCAAGTGCATGGAGAATATTTCCGGTGAGTGTTAAAAATTAGTTTTACTGTTGTTGTTGTTGCACATATGTATGTGTCTTTAGTTATTCAGTGAAAGCAATTTGCTAAACAATTATGCGACTGCTGATTTCGAATAAATATAATGTTCATACAAATTAATGAGTTTATAATATAACCTCTTAGGGATATCGAATTCTCACGCTCGAAAGAGTTAAACCTAACTCATGACCATAAAAATCTACAAGTTTTCCTATGTTAAAAGAAAAAATAATTTCTGCGCGTTAGTATTGATAAACACACATATGCATACATTGTTCTCTTTCACATATAGTACATATACATATACAGGGCCGTATAGAGAGAGCCGGGGTCCGCGGAGGAATAAGATGCGGCCCCCTGATCCATCAAGTGTTGGAGAAAAAAGTGCGAAAAATTGTTGCCACGCACCGGGCTACCCTGAGAATTCCGGGCCCGAGAGGAATCATTACCGATATCCCTCTCTCTCGTTCACTGCATATATAAAATAGTTTAATTATCTTTATAATTTGTTGAGTGTCTTCTATATATTCCATTGTGTTCTCTTCTTATAGCTTTCCTGGCCTGTGCTAAAAACTTTGGCGTACCCACACAGGAGACCTTCCAGAGTGTTGATCTTTGGGAACGACAAAACTTGAACTCTGTAGTCATATGCCTGCAATCCTTAGGCCGTAAGGTAATAAAACCATACTGAATTTGCATTCAATCTAATCTTAAACTTTTATCAAAATTGTATAATAAAAAAACGCTTTCTTAATTTTTATTTTGCACAGGCACACAACTTCGGCAAGCCATCAATTGGTCCCAAAGAAGCCGATAAGAATGTGCGCAACTTCTCCGAAGAACAATTGCGTGCCGGTCAAAATGTCATCTCATTGCAGTACGGCTCCAACAAGGGTGCCAATCAGTCGGGCATCAATTTTGGCAACACTCGGCACATGTAAATGCTATTTCTGTTGCACAGTAAATAGTATAGCGGGTGTGCGCGTGCGGTCGGTTAAACCAATTCCATTGGTACCTACATGGACGGATGTGGTTGCACGCAGCGTTATATATTTAGCGGCATTTTAATATTTAAGCATTCCATAAGTGTCCAAATTTATAATAAAAAAAGACGCAAAACCCCAACAAACAACAAATGTATTCAAAATTTTGCATTCCATTTATTTTTTTAACTTTATAAACTTATATTGAACGTATTCTAAGCTCTATCGTAAACTACAAAGAAGAATTGTAAACTTTTTTTGTAAACGAATTTTTGATTTTGTAACTTTAAACACTATACTTATATTTAATAACAAACTTTTTCTGATTTGTACTAAATCGGCACTTACAAATACAGCATAAAACGGGAAAGTAATACATTGTACCAAAGGCACATGTGTATGTATGTATGTATGTATGTACGTAACATATAATTGCCTCGTTCGTGCCATTAAGCATTTATATTAAACATATTTATTCTTCTACATAAATATATGTACAACAAAGGAAACTCTCTCTGTAAATCTTTTACACTTATGCATAAAACAAGATAAATATATTTTTCGAAAAAAAAAAATTAAATTATTTACAATAAGAACTTTTTGGAAAAATTGTATGCCTTTAAAATGTAAATCGCAAAATAGGAACCACCTGTAAAAAATACTGTAACAAAAGTGTCTTCTCCCATTTAATTACCGATAAACATATATTAGAAAGTATTTATGAATCATATACAATAACACACACAGTTATACGTATTAGTATACTGATTTGAACTGTTAATTCATGTTGAAATAAAATTTATTACAAATAGTTACTATAAAATGTTTTTAATTTAAGCAAAGAATGTTAATAATGAATAATGATTTGATATTTTGGGAGGATTTTTTTTGGTATTTGCAATAATTTTATATGCATATGGAATTTGGTGATTGCATTTTTGAGATATTCCCCATACAAAGTATGGACAAAATAACTTAGCGTTATAAAACAATCTTCAAATATTTTTTCCTTTGGCTCGACCTTTAAATCAAAATATAATTAAATGCAAGAAATATACGCTATATATACGCTATATGTATATATTTTTAAGATATGAATTTTATTTTAAGATATGATTTTGAAGTTTTGTACACGTCCTTTTCTCTACAAGAAGCTACTTATTTATCGGAACCGACGGTACCGGAGCATATATGCATTACAAACTGAACGAACCAAATAATGTATTTTTAAGGAAATAATTTACAGCATAGTGATAGGCATCCGTACCTTTCACACAAGATTTACCGACTCACACAAAAATCTCTTATAATTTCGTGCTATATACACAAGATATTAAGTCTCAAATAATTTTATCTTTTATAATTAATTTTATCCTTTTCCCTCACGTTGCTTTTTAAAAGTTATTAAAAAATTTTTAACGACTCATTTTAAATTAATTAAATTTAAAAATTATTTTACATTCTCTGATGCAATCATTAATTTTGTTACATTTTCCGTTTCCTTTTGGCAGTTTTCTTTACTTTCCTATTTACCCATAAATTAATTGGGGACCAATTTTGAAATTGGCATCACTGAAATCATTTTGTCTTTGAGGTTACTTTTCCACTTTGTACACTTTCATAACACAGTGCTCTTCTACTAATTAGACGATTTGTGGACTCAACTCAATATGCCTTCCTATGAATTGGCAATGGTTTTGCGACAAATGTCCAGAGTAAGTTCTTTTTTTATTAAAGTTTTTATTCATGGAAGCTCATTCAATTCTTATTTTCTTTCACGTTTAGCCGGAAATTATTTCTGTATTGAAGCGTACCGCCGGAACACTTTTAGACAGAGGCTGCGTAATTAGGAAATTAGAGAATCTAGGCACAAGAGCGTTGCCGCATAAAATCAGTGAACATGGTATAGTGCATCGCGAAGGCACCTATTTCAACATATCGTTTAATGCAGCACCAACAAAAATAAGTGATTTTATGGAGGAATTTGGTCGTGACATTGACATTGTACGACGACGAATATATAAAATAGAAGAACCTGAAGAATTCCAATGCACACTGCATGAGGAAATGTTGCCACCGGCCTATCGTAAGGATGTTCAGGAAATGATAGATATAGCGAAACGCAAACAAAAACGCAAGTTCAAATACAATTCTGGCTTAGATTATTATCCCTTCCAAAAATAAGGGGGCCAAATTTGGAACAATTTTTTTTATTTTAATTATTAAAGTTGTTGATATACAAGTTAAATAAAAATTAGTACATTCTGTAAACTTCAATGTAACCGATATTTCAGTAAGTCTATAGTATTTTTTTGTTTTTCATGCACATTTAAGTAAAATTCAAACTACATATAACTTAGTTAGCACAATAGTATTAAAATCTACGAGTCTGACCAGCTTGCGCTGATGTTGATGGTGTTGGTGCTGTCGCCTTTGCGGGATCCTCTAACAAACGCACGAGCATTGAGTTTTTCGGCCCCGTACACCATGTGATACCATTCTCATCGATTACATATGTCTCAAGGGTGACCTGCCATTGCCCGCCACTTGAAATTGGCAAAAGAAAGCTGCCAGTTAAGAAGTCGCGCTGCGGTTTAACTGTTTGCGTCAGTGTTACTGTATCAGAAGTTGCGGATTTAGCTGTTTCACTTGCAGGACGAGGTGTAACCAGTTGTGATGTTAGTGACAATTGTACGGCATCTACACTACGATACATGGAACGTCTTTTGCCATAGTGCTGAATGACACCTTCTACTTTAATTACTAAATTACTGCCCGATTGAACAAGCACTGGTTCACCAGGACTACGTGGCTGTGGACTAACAGATAATTTAATCTGTGTAGATTGTAAGACTTGGAAGAAGTAACGTGGTAAACATAGTGGAGTTTTAGTGATCAACTCTATTTCACTTAGAATAATTTCTAAGTGTCGGTTACTTATAGTTTTCGCATTTGATGGTTCCTGTGGTAAATTGCGTTGCATTTGCTCCATGCGGTTGCAGCAGGATGCAAAGTAACGAGTTTCTGGGCACTGGCCATTAGTCAAAAATGTCGGAGGATCTGAGGGCGTAGCAAAACAAATTGTCTCAACAATATGTGCAAACAAAGCACATTGGTATTCGGCTATTTCCAAAAACTCTAATGTTACTGGGTCCGCATCGAAAGCGGATTTATAGAGTCGTGAGTATGATTCTTCACAACTTTTCAATGCCTTCACCAGTTTACGTAACTGATTGGTAACGTGCCCAAACTTCTGTAAGTAATCACGAGAGTTTTGCGCTAAGCTTCCTGCAATTGCCGGTGGTGGTACAATAATCTGTGCATTTTTCACTGTAACTGCCATATAAAGTGTTTGTAAAAATTGTGCGCGCAACTTAAGATACTCCAGCTGAAAGGTAAGTGGATTGGCTGGTGACGAACTAGCACGCAGACTTGCGAGCGCTTGCCAATACAAATTGATGGCAGATTCCAAACGCTGCATAAGAGGCATCTGTTTTAACACAGAAGTGGAGGTGTTAGACGATTTATCTTCTGATTTTACGCTAGGCGGTAAAGGCGCACATTGCTCATAGTTGTCGCGCATATATTCATACTCCACCCCGTAATTTAATATACACTCGGCCTTTCCCATTTGTGCCAAGCCCATCAAGAAGAAATGTAGTTTGTCCACAACAGTTATTTGTGATATTTTGGAAAACATATGTGCAGCAAGATAGTGTTGACCAAAACGGCTTGCAGATCTTGCTATGCGATATTGATTCCAACAATTTACTTTACTACAACAACGTTCAAAGCATTCTATCACTTGCTTAGGTATGAAACAACCAATCATAGACTGGAGAGCAACGGACGCTAAAATTTCAACTGTATGCAACTGCTCTTCTTTAGCGCCAGAATCCATAATGGCATTCAGTTTATGTAAAATAAAAAGCAGACGATTTAGCACTGGATTATCCTGTAAAAAAAATACATTATTATGATTAGGTTAATAAAAACATATGTACACACACACTTACGGTTGGCTCTCCACCTAATACTACCGATTTGTCTGCTTCTTCATTCGCAGCGCCCGCTGCTTCAATCTTCGCTTGGACTGACAATGCAAGCTGTGCCGATGTTGATGGCTGCACGTCATCAATGTCCATGGGTTCCTCCGTGCTCAGGCTTTTCACTGCAAACTTTCGCAATTGAAAATGCGAACCAAGAGCGCCTAGCGCATCGCACATCATTTCAGCATTCCGAGGTGGATATTCTATTTCCTCAGTGATTAAGTCAGCCAACATGTTAACAAAATCTGTGCCGAACTCGTTGTTTACACGGGCAATTTTAATGCCACAACAAAGTATTTTCTTCAATTCGCATTCATTTTCTTTTTGGCCTACCATGCAGAAAATTAAACCTTCCATATGTATATTTACTATTTCCATAATATTGGATGTGATTTGTTTGTCGCCGCCCGAATAAGTCAGAAGTGCGGCTAAGATAGACATGGCTTGACTGGCGGTGGCATAGTCATCTAAGCAAATACACGTAAGACACAATTCGGTCACCGATTCTTGTTCTTCGTTTAACAATGCATGACAAGTTAGTGGGCAATCACAAAGTTTAAGAAGTATATTTAAATAAAGGTATTGTTCGCGTGAGTCTTCACAACCCTGTGCCTTTACTAAAAGTTCACTCATTGCCTTTTTTGGCCAAGCATGTACACACTGTGGATCAGCCAGTTGGGTGAGTGACTTCAATACTTGCGCTCGGACAGGTTTTCGTTTATCTTGCAAAAAGTCCAGCAACAATTTTACTTGGTCTGGCACACCGGTTAATGTACGGATCGAAAGTTGGGTCAGTGAATCAAGTATAGCCACCACGAAGCTTTCGGCAGGGTACTTCGGTAACAAATTGAGACAAAGATCTTTTACCAGCGACGATGTATTCGAATCGTGGTGCATGTGCCTTAAGACTGGTATAAGTTGTAACTTCATCGGTACTGGTATTTGTAATGATTCAATCATGTCGGAAATTTTAGCGCACATACAAATAGCAAACGAACGTGATTGTGCGGCAAACTGACCACTCGCATATATTGCAGCTTCCACTTCTACAGTATCATGGCTGTCTAATGCGCGCCGTATAGCATGATGTACTTGTTGTTTTTCCGGTATGACACGTGACACAGCGCCCAATGTGCGTAAAGTTAAAGCACGCGCAACAGGATCGTTAGAGTGTATTACCATAAATAGACGTTTAACGAATGCTTCAATATTCAAAATTTTATCTAAATGATTTTCACTTTGTTGGCATACACGTAATACCCAAAAGCGCAAAAGATTTGAACCGTTCCAAAAGAACTCTGCCAGTTTTAAAAACGAAGAATTTATTAATATTGGAAACGGATACTTTTCAAACAGTCTTGGAAAACGCACTATTGCTTCGCACTGCACACCTAACTTGGCAGAGCGTAATCCTTTATCCAGTTCGGTCAACACGGAATTGGCATCTTGTTCGGATTCATTGAGGAAATTCTCGTTGAAGAGATTCACTCGAACGCCCGATAAAGAGGACATCTTTTTTGAAGTATTTCTATTAAAATTTCATAACAAATTCAAAACAATTTCTTAATTTACTTGGCTTGCAACAACTTTTGCGATAATAAACAAATTACACTTTCTCTGCTATCACAGCCGGTAAAACAGCCAGTGCTTCTTTTCTTCATTTTGATGTGGGATATTCCCATATTTATTTGCGCACAAAGGGAAATGCTACAAGTTTAATATACATATATTGATGTATTGCGATCGAAATATCACAAGATAAATATTTTGATATCCGGATGGCGGATCAGGCGTTAGAAGCATTGACTATTGTTTAAAAACATGCAAATATTCTTAAATTGTATTATTTATTTATATTTATATAAAAATTTTAGGGTAAATGTTTAGTTAGGTCCCCCAACTAAGGAGGCCTCAAAATTTAATTTTTTTTTAAATCGTCTTATTTTTACGCGTAGATTACAAATCCGTGAGCGGAAAGTGAATTTTTTCAAAAATTTCTGTATATTTTTCAAAATTTATTTAACACACTTTGCACATATCACATACTCACGTCACTTGGTTGTTGTTGTTGTAGCGGCAAACTCTGTAGAATTCAGATCACTTAGCTGTTCAGCGTGTTAAACATTTTCTTATGAAAAAAATATACTGAAGATATGTAACAGTCACAATTTCTTTTGCGCCGGGATCTGATGGTATGGACGAATATCGGAGATCGTTGAACTCCTAAAAATTTTTTCCCTTCTTTCAAAATGATTTGGCATTACTGTTTTATATGTGAGTGTTTTGTATTTTAAATGCATTCACAAATGTTTGTTTGATAGTTTTTTGCAAAAGTGTAAAAGTTTCACAACAAAATGTGGCTTCTAACAAATATTGCAACCGGTAAGTTCATAAACAGACTCTTGAAAGTAAATACATATATTAGATCAAGGTTTCTAAATAGGTAATGTACTTATTGTCATCAATGAAAAGGCCAAATATGCTGTTGGCCGAGTTGGTGCAGATTTGGTGATAACCGACGACTCTTCCATTAGTCGTACACATGCCTTTCTACATATAACGCAAAATAATACTGTGGGTAATGAAAACCATAAATTAATGGAATTGCTAGAGCTTGAAGATGCTGGCTCTAAGTATGGTACCTTCCTTAATGATGGTATTGAGAAAAATGCTGGTGTACCTAAACAAGAACGTATTCCTCTATCAGAGGGTGATCGCATACGTTTTGGTGTTTTAAAGAGCATATGGTTAGTTTCCAAAATTACACCCATTATTACGGTATCAACATTACCTGTTGAAATTGCCAAACAATTAAAACAATATATTCAAATTCTTGGAGGTAGTATTTTAACTGGCTGGAAGGATACATATACGCACTTAACTTTAACAGAGATTAAACTCACCCCCAAGCTCTTGCATGCCATACTTGATCAGAAACCTATTGTTACTTGTGATTACTGGTGTAGTGTGGTGCAAGCTGCACGCCGTGGACGGCGATCGTTGCCTAATCCCGCATCTTATGTGCCACCAAATCCTGAGAATTTCGACTTGAGCTATCGTGAGGAAAGAAAAAGTATTTTTATGGATATAACATTTGTATTTTTAAATGCTCGTCACTTTAATACGTATGCTCCAATTGTGGAGAAGGCCGGTGGTATGAACAAACATTTAAATGTAGGAATACAAAAATCATTTCTGGTTAGAAAAGATGTCGTTGTTATTCATTACGTGCCATCCACAGAGTCACAAAGTTCACAGACCATTAGTACTATCGAAGGTAAGAAAAAATAATTTATATGCATATATATATACGGAAATGGGCCAATTCTACCTTCTTTTTAAGATTGTCTTAAACAACATTCTCGACGCACTGTACCTGAATATGAAATCGTTTTCGCCATTATACATTGCTCAACACAAATGTATTGCAATCCAAGCTACAAAATACAGGAGAATTTAGATTATGAATCAGAATCAAATGGATCTAATGCGTTGCAGAATTCTATCCAAATCTCTGGTAATCAAATCGATTGCTCGAATCCTTTAGTAGGCGACGAGACAGAAGTATTTATACCGGAAACTGATCCCAAAAGCACAGCCAGCACACATTTGACGGATAAATCCACTGTTGAACTCCCTGCATCCCGAGTGGATCAAACCGATTCAGTAACCATAGAATCACAAACGTTTGAGCAAAAAGATTCATTGCCAAGTGATGTGGCGATGTCTTCACTTCAAATAAGTGCACACGAAGTTAATAAACGAAAGCGTACAAGAGGAAATCAACAAAATGTCGGTAATGACGGCAATTATGAAATGAATAGTGATGAAGATGATATATTCAACTTTGCTGCTAAGAAGGTACATTTAGAAGATAAAACCAAATCACCAGTTATGCGTGTAACCAGGCAACAGAAAAAATCGAACAGTTCACCACTTGACGAGAGTGCATCAACATCTGCTGCAGCCGCTGCAAAGAAAACCCCGAAATCCTGCGATAAGCAATTGCCTATTGCAATAAATAAGAGGACAACTAGACGTACGATGATTAATATGTCGGGATTTCTAGAAAAGTCACATGCCCCAAATTTAAATCTACAGAAAACAGATGCAGAGAGCCAAAATATACCAACTGACAATGATAAAACGAAGCAGGGATCTAAACGCGCTCGTATTGCGGTCTTAGATAACAGCGATGATGATGATTTATTTTGCTTTGGTGAAAAAAGTAATACAAAAGAAGAATCAAATTTTGCGAAACGAGCACGCGCTGATGATAACGGTAACGATTCAGAAGAGGATCTGTTTAATTTTGGCGGTGCTGAATCTGAAGATGTTAATAAGCAGGAAAATATTATAGACGTCGATTTAAATAATCAACCACAATGTCAGAAAAAGAATTCAATGTCAATAGTTATACCCAAACCAAAACCGTTGCCAACGAAATTTTGTGTGTCCAATTGGCTTGATTGTTCATTAAGCGCTTTAAGTATCAAACCCGATCAAATGAAGGATGAAGTGGACGCGGTTAAAAGAGAAAACAATGATTCAGGTGTAGAAGGTGATAGTAAAGAGAATGTTGAGCTTTGTAAAGGAGGATTCGTGGTGACCACGCTGGACGCAAGAACACGCAATCGAGAAAACGCGTGGAGCAGAACTACAAATAATCCTCGAAAACAGGATTCTAATGTAAATTCAACAACCAAAAACTATAAAAAGTTTGTTAAAGTAAGTACAACTTTTTAATATTTATTAATAAAATATTTTATTATGCACATGTTTTAAACAAAAATATTTGCAGAAATGTCGTCCACAAAATCATAAAGTGATTGGAACTGTATCGTCCACTGTATGCGGATAATAAGTTTGTTCGGAATAATATATGTTACGAAATTTTGTTTACTATAAATTTTTTAAATATGCTTAAAGCTTTTTTGTGATCATTAGATAGTAATTTCCTTTCGAATAGACGTGTCGCTCCCATCCACTCATGAGGCATGATATCTTTAGTTATGCTCTGTTTTAGAGACTTTTTCCGTGACACATTTTCGCTTAGGATAAAACGTTTCGCCGTTTCAACGGTCGCTAATACTACGTCCGCATTGAAAGTCTTCGTCTGCGTTGGGGGATTAGTAGGTCTGCTTACCTCTGTGCCCACATCTAGGGGTTTTAGCATTTTCATTGCCTTCGAAGATCGTACTGCTGTCAGCGGATTTGTTGTTGGAGTGTTAACGAAAGTACTCTCTGTATGAGGTACATCCAACGTTTGATTTTCTGAGAAATGTTCCAATTTTTCTGGCATATTTATATCGCAGTGCACACTTTTCTCTGAAAGTGGGAATTTCACGCGCATCGGTCGCAACTGGTTGTAAAGTTCAACACACTTATTACCCAACAATGCACTCAGGCTATATAGTTTTGCTAGGACTGACAGCAAGAGGATGATTGTATCCATGAAGAAGTTATTACGAATCAATTTGGCGAAGTATTCAGCGGCTTGTAGGCAACATTCGCGAATGCGCTCATACACCCCATGAGTATTGAGTAAACGTATTAGCACATAATTGAAGTTATTTTGTGTTGGCATCTCTATCGTGTCGGCGGAGTTGAGCACGAAATCAGGCAAAGATCCGTGAAAAAGCTCAAGTTCTCGCGTGAGATCAATGCGGAGCAGTCGACATGTAGCAGCATTACATTTTGCAATCGCTCGAAAACCCATCATGCCATGAAATGAGTTCTTTCGACGTGCCATTAATCTTCCTAAAAGAGCAGAGGTCTCGGCGAACTCCACTTCTTGAGGACGATGACGACGAAAATATTGTTGAATTGTCGTCTGCAAACGTCGCACTGTAAAAAATGCCATGTTTTTATATTTTATAAAATGAGAGTGTCACAAGGCTTACCACTTGGTGCATCCTTACTTGCAACAGTCACTGTGAGTTGCGGAGGCTTCTTTAATTCAAATTCGTTCCAGAGATCGCACATGTTTATCAATTGAAATATGTGTAAACAAAACAATCTGTGTAAAATTGTTGAAGCTAGAAGTCTACAAATTTAACAGCTGTTTTGGAGAACCACAACAATTACTGAGTTACCGTTTGAAAATTAAAAAATTATACAGAAGTCATTGTGCGGGAATATATTACAAGCACTTCGAACTAAAGCGTAATATAAATATATTATATTAAATAAAAATTCAATTCTAACATTTGAGTTTCAAAAATTCTAATAGTTTAATACAGCATGGTAATAGGATATTCTTACGATGAAAAATAATATATAAGCCAAATTTTATTTCTGGTAACCTTTTCAACATATGCTGTACTGTCACATAAATGTCAGTGGTAAATTTCGATATGTAAATGTGTGTTTGTGTTTTAATTTTCTGCTGTAATCAGGTATCGTGCACTTGATTCCAAAATAAGTTGATTGTACTCCCACTTCAACGAGTGTTTTTTGTTCAATTAATACATTTGTATATTATATATTATTGATAAAAAACGCAGCAAGACAGCCAACACCCGAGCTTGATTGCAATATCGAACGAGTAGAACGTATAAGTCTTTCAAACACCACCGAAGTGATATGGCATTCGCCCAAAATTTAGTCAGGTGCACCATTAATGCTGCCGTACGCAAAAGTGCCAGAAGCTTCACAAAAAATGCAAGCAACTTTGGTTTTCTGCAAAAATGTGCTAGTCTTAATTCGATAACGAATCAACATTGTTTGCGAACATTTTCTGTCGGCATACAACTGCACCAAGAGTAAGTTACGTTTATATTTACACTAGATGTTTATTTTTAATAAACATTTAATTTTTAAAATAGTGTGAACGTTACATTTTTACGCGCAAATGGCCAGAAAATACAGACAAAAGGAAAAGTTGGGGATACCTTATTGGATGTGGTGGTTAACAATCACATCGATTTGGACGGTTTTGGTGCATGTGAAGGCACTCTTACCTGCTCAACATGTCATTTGATATTTAAATCAGCCGATTTCGAGAAACTGCCAGATAAAGCTAGTGATGAAGAATTAGATATGTTGGACTTAGCTTATGAACTTACTGAAACTTCACGGTTAGGTTGTCAAATAACCCTTACAAAGGATATGGATGGGCTGGTTGTAAGTGTGCCTGCGACAATAAATGACGCGCGCAGTGCGTAACTAAGGTTAAGCACTTGTTAAACTAATTGCACACTTGACGAAACAAATTAACTACTTAAACATATAAACACTTTTATGTACTTGTATATATAAAACAAATTATAATGTAGCATTGTGATAACAACGACAACACATGTGTTCGCCGCGTCTACGTCAAATAAATTGACGGATTGTCCGGATGTTGCTTGCATAAATGAATATAATATTTGTATATAAACCAATGCATATTGTTAAAGTCTATATATATACATAACATACGTATATATGTACGTTTATAAATAGTAGTTTAAATTTTTCCAATCCCGCTGAAAACTAAACCAGTAAGAACAAAGCAACGTAAGTGTAAACAAAAAATTTAGAAGAATTTTAACTGCTTATTTTTATAAAATAAATATCTGCTTTAAGCGAAAATTAAAAAATAGTTTTTATTTTTATTTTAATATTTATTGCAGCATATCGTCCGTGATTTCAAATTTACTACGAGCCAATGTACATATGTACTGCTTAACACCCCTTTACTATTTTGACAGATATCCTGAAGTGAGATCGCTTTAGTATTGATTTTTTAATACATAGTACGATTAATATGAATTTTTTATTCATTTTATTAATACAATTATGTTGTTTATTGTTTTTTGTTTTGCCTACTACTATATATCGGCAATTATGGTTAATTTGCATACATAATGCGTTATCAGATGTAGATAAAGAAATTTGTAAGATTACATTTTCGATATAGAAACAAAGTATCGTACTGTAAAAGAATTTAAGTTCAATTCACGAAAAAGGTGTGAATTACATTACAATTTATAAAAACAAAATAAACGATATTTTCCCTACAAGGTATGTATTAGGAAATCGCAACATCGTTGTAAACAATAACCTTCAAATGCTTGCTTATCTATATGATTGTTATTGTTGTTCATGCATTTTGTTGAGCATATATGTATGTATACATATATATATATAGATATATACTGATAAAGAGTTCTTCACATCTCTATTAGGGTGTGATTAATAAAGAATAATAAAGAAGACAGGCCCATTGAGTGCATAAATACTTGAATGAATATTGACATTTGAGTTATTATTACGTAAATTAATGTATATAATACTTGGCATGTACAAGCCTATACATATATATAAATATAAGTACGTGAAAATATATAAACACATATGTTTATGTGCATATGCATGTACAAGTATGTTAAGATATTAATTGAAAATGAACATGCCCATATTACTTCTTTCTAAAAACAAATTAAGTTAATAGCCTATTTCTTATAAATTAATTATACATTAATTATAGTAGTAATAAACAACAGTTTCTGATAGTAAATAAGTAAGAGAGCTAAGTTCGGCTAAAATCAAACATTTGTACACTGTACCAGATTTTTAAATAAATTGTATGTGTACCTAGCATGTTGTTGGTATAGTGAGAAAAAACATTCGGCAAATAACTTTGATATATCCTGTCGTTTTGACAATCCTTAGCTGAATATAAACGTGGAACACACAATACGTTAAGCCGGTTGTTGAGGGAACTTATATACCATCTGATCAATTATGATCCTGATTTATAAAAAACTACATTTTCACGTATTTTAACACAAATCTTTATTTTGCCTCCAAAAAAGGCTCCTGAGCCAAAACACGCGGGCCAACGCTTAATCCAATTTATAATGTCTCGGCTGGTATTGCTTCAGTGCCTTCAACGAATTTTATTTTTTCGGTTTCGGTTAATTTTATTTTCCTAAACTCATGTCTCGTCACCAGTAGTGAGGAGTTTGCTGAATTGCTGAATCCCCATCTACGTTCTTAAGCAAGCCCTTTTGCGACCACTACTCGACGTCGTTTTTGTAAAAGTTTCAGGTTTTTTGGTACGAGTCAGAATGCCAATTTGACGATTTTCAAACACCTAACATTTTCGATGGTATCATCAGTAACAGAGGTGGGTGGACGATTCGCACGAGGCAAGACTTCGATGACTTCACGACCTTCACTGAATGCTTTGCACTTCTTCGCGTGGTAAGCAAACAGCTGCCAAACACACAATAATTGAAAAGGTTGTGCCAATCTAGTTAAAAATTTGTTTGTTGATTCAGTTTGGGCACGCAGCTGAAATCGACCAGTCCGGGTCAAATTTGATCGAATGGTATATGTAATTTTCTTCATCATACGTAATTAACATTTATTTTATCAGCGTACGGTACATTATCGAAAATGTGGAGTTCTTATCCGTTTCTGTTAGAGAATATACTTATACGTTTCTTTGCGGGAATGTGAGAGTTTATGCACTCAGCTTCCAAGCTCTAATCGTCTAAACAGCTCTATCTGCATCTCACCTTTACTGTTTCTACGACTTTCGAGTCTCCAAATTAAGCTCCCAACTTTATATCTCAAACAGATCCAACATAATATCCCATACCCAATTTTAAAAATGATAAAAGCAACAACAACAACACATTCATGTCAAATACAAATTTATTCAGGTCTATTAAATAAAAATAATTTAATATATACACAAGTTGCTACATTAACTTATTTGTAAGATTTTTTGATTTTGTTTTCGCTCCTCTCTTCTCTCTTCTCTCTTGCATTCTTTCTCTTTTCTATTTCGTATCGTATAATTCATCAATTGCTGATTAATATTTATATATGTATATTTTATTTTAAAATTGAACCTTAGGTTAAACGACTGATTTGAACTGGAGCATCGTACCCACGTACGTCACACCCCAGGCGATGAGTCGAAATTATTCAAGCATTTATTAGGGTAGCCTAACAACATAATATTAAAGAGACTGTGTCTTTAAAAAGATCTTTATTTCTCACGTTTCGTACAATATGTAGATAGAATAAATAAATAAATTAAATTAATTAGAAGCAGGGTAATATATATAAGTTAGGTTCGTCGGATTTGGTGATGGGATGAAGAATGGGCCGCAACGAGTTTACACCCACCCCAAATTTGCATGTTCGATTCGGTTTCCGCCACCGGTGGCAGTCGTGCAAATAAATACAGGTGCGTTCGTTTTTGCGTCCACGTACCATACACATACACAGACACACGTACGCACGATCTGCAAAAGGAACGTTTTAGCGGATATCTAATTTGTTTACCGTTCGATTGTGTACATTTGTATGTATGGTCTAGCTTTTGTATGTGGTTTGATGTTATTCAATGTGTGATGACAAATATCGTTTCTGTATAAGCGTCAGTTCGTCTGCTCCAACCACTTCCGACTGGCAACTCCACCGTGTTTCGTTACTTTTCACAGTGCGAGTAAAAGAAGTCAGTGATTGTGGTTGAATTATTCGCTTTGCGCATCGAACATTTTCCTCAATTAGTTAACATACGCCATGGAGGCACCCTTCCGATCGAAATGCCGTACTCGCACGAAGAGGAATGCAGCGACTAGAGATGCTACTGCTAGCACCAACAACAGCATTACTAGACCACCGACGAAGCTCGGTACTGACATACAAATCGTCTCAGGATCAGCTGATCGTGCCGATTGTATGACAACGGTCTCGTTGTTGGAGTTATTGTTGAGCGCAAAGTTGACATCGCCAGGCGCCACCACTTGAATGGTTCGGCTTGTGTTCACGTCGGTCATCTCCTGCGTGTCTCGCTTGTAGATTCGTGGTTTCACCACAATATCTATGGTATCACGTCGTCTACGCACGCCACGCAAATCGTCAAGTCCTTCAACAGAACGTGGACGTCCACCTAGTGACACTAGATTTCCACCCTCGATGTCGTCTTTACGCTTCACAGTGCTATAGAGACCAGGTTGGCCAGGTAATGGTGGTGGTGGCATATGTAATTCATTTGCGCTTTGTGGTGTCGCTTGTGAACTTTGTAGTCCAGCCTCGGGTGTTGTGACGCCGGCAGTTTGTGCTTGAGGTGAGGGCACTACATCGGGTTGATTTTCAGAGTAAGCACCGGTGGCATCAGCAGCTTGGTGACGTGGATCTGGATACGCGGCTGGTGGCAGACCACCTAATGAGTAATCATTGCGATCATATGCTTCTGGTGCGCCATATTCTGCCGAGAGCGCATTATTGCCAATCTGTGGTACACCGTATTCACCACCTGGCAGTCCTGGTCCACACTTGGGTTCGGGGCAATTGTAGCGACATACTTGTATTACGCACTGGAAGTGTACATTCATAGAGTCAGGGAATTTGAATGCTTGGAAGTAGGCGAAACTGACAACCGACGCTGATGGCCCGAAATTCTTAATCTTCTGGAATTTGCTCATAATCTTTGGACGTACAACACAACCATTTTGATCGACCAATTGTATGGGTGCACGTTTGCCATCGTGAGCTACACAGTTGCGTACTAGCATATCGAATTTGTTCTCGTCATCTTTAATAGCCAAAACCATAGTCATTGTCTGACCTATTTTCACAATGCCTGAAACTTCCGAAGCCCATGGACCTTTGCCTACTTGAATTTGCATCCAACACTGTAGATTATCGCCGAGGAAGTTGGCAGTAACCGCATGCAGCATATCAACTTGGAATGGACGGAATGTAACGGCCTTTTCGTAAAAATCGTACCATGTGCAACGCAATTTTCTGGCCTGATCCCACACCTCTTGCACATAAGGATCATACTGTATGATAATCGTATTCTCCACATAACTGCCCGAAGGTGTTGGCGCACCATAAGCGGCCGCATTGTGATTAGCCGAACTTGTCATGCCGCAACTATTGAGGAAGATCTCAAAAGTGGCGCTCAGATGACCAGTGCCAGGTTTTAGATGCACACAGTGTGGATCGCTGTAAAAGCCCTTCGAAAAGATCATACCGTAGAAAGGACGATCGAATTCGATGTTAACACGCATATGTGTCTTCTCGCATTGCACCTGCAAATGTTTGATTTGTGGACTATCATTGGTGGCGGAGAGTGGCCAAGCTTCGTCGGAGATTTCGTTGCTAACTCCGGCGGGTATGGGACCTTGCTGAGCGCCGTAAACAGGCGATGGTGCAGGTGGACCGTAAACGGATCTGTGTTCCAGCGGCAAGGAGGCTGAATCGACGTGTGGTCCTTCGCAGACAACGTCCTAAATGAAGCAAAAAGAAATGTAATAAATATAATTGTTTAATGATTACAAGTAAGTTAGGAGCTGAGTTTATTTAGCCATGTCCGTCTGTCCGTCTGAAATCTTACACACGTCTTTTTCTCTCTATAAAGCAGCACATTTGTTAGAATCGTTAGCGGTACACTATAGCTGTCATACAAACGGACTGATCAAAATCAAGTCCTTGTATGGAAAACTCTTTTATTTGACAAGATATCTTCACAAAATTTGTCATGGATAATTGCCTAATGTAACCGTACTCTTTGAACAAATTATTCAGAAACTTTTTTTTTATTTTTGAAGGGCTTAGTAGCTTCGATGCAACCAAAGTTAACGTGTTTTCTTTTTTAATTCACAATTATAAAATATTTTTCAATTTTTTATTATTTTAGTTTTATGTTTTTCAATAGGTGTCTATTAAAAATTATAATTTATTAAAGTTATAAAAAAAAAACTTTATATTGATCTCTTTCTCTATATTACTGTATTTTGTTCCATGGCTCATTTGAAAATTACTATTTTAGTTTCTCGGCTCTTTTATAAATTTAGATAATATGCAATATCTGTTTATATACATACTATATGAAAAGTAATCAATAAAGACCGGAAGGGTAACATACATATATCTGCTCTCTATAAAATTCATAAATTTATATTAATTTGTATTTTTATATACATATATATATATATATAAATACTTGTATGTAATTGGATTAATAATTGTTGGCAAATCTTATCAGAATTACTTAATGCAAGGCATTTACAATGCAAATTCATATGATTAAGCTGTTAACGCAGCGTTGACTGCCGTTAAAAGCAATTCACTGCACAAATACCATTTTTTTACAATATGTTTCGAAGGGAAAAACTCGGGCGACTACACGTCAACTTTTTGACAAAGTCATTATGGTTGCATAACCATGTGAATATATCCTATATACTTGACATACATATGTATATGTTGAAGAAGAGTAATTCATAAATCAAATTTTGCTGACTGTCAAAATGGATATAATTTTTTGATTAAATCACCATAACATCGAAACACATTTAAGGGTATTCATACATGAATATACACACATTAGCACATACATATTATAAATACATGTTAATACCATATGTACACATCTTATACTTTTAGTGCGGCATTTTGGTGCTTCTTTGGCAAATTCGCTACACCTCGCTGAAGAAAAAGTTACAAAACACCAAAAAAAAGGGGAAAAAATGCATGACTTCAACACAGCGTCACATACATTTAGCCCAAACTTTGAGTTAACAAAAGGCGCTGTAATCGGCTTTTTCAGTTGCATAACGGCCAACGAAACAAAAAGCTCTACACTAATTTTACTGAGTTGGGTTTTACGCTATAAATAAAAACGATTTTATGTGCATTAGTGTGTTTGTATGTGTTTGTGTACGCAGCAACGTTTTATAGGCTTCAGGTAATCTTACTACCGCGAAAACAGATTAACAGACGCATGCGAGCTTTTTTTGTGGGTACAACAATCAACAAATTAAAGTGAAAGAGGTGGGCACCGACAAAAATATCGCGCTGTAAAAACCCAAAAGGTATTTTTGTCATACAAGTATGTATATACATATGTTTATAAAGTATATGCAGACATGAGTAGATGTAACTAAAAGTGAACATTATGGTAGACCGATTATTTGTAACGTAATAAAAATACCGAATTACGGTCTTCATGATGATCTTAAGATTAAATAATCAGCAAAAAATTTAGAAGTTACTAAGCTCTGTAAACCTAGAAAAAATAGACAGCAACTAGAGTTGTAAAAAAATGAAGCGTGTTTTTTTTCTGACCTTCGACCTAAAAGTTAATTTTTTTATTATTTATTAGTTCTTTTATATTAAAAAGTACGAAGAAATGCGATTTAACTACATTTTATTGATACTCTTAATGTGTTTCTACCCAAAACGATCCACCATAATACACAAAAGTATTATACAACATTTACTTTTAGCCCTTTCTGGGTATCCCGCGAAGAGTTAATGTCCAAAAATACGGTAACGGTGGCGATGCGAAGTGACTGGCGCTGAGACTACAACAACAATACCCACATAAGTGTGCAGCTACAATAATACATACATATATATGTAGCAAGTCGACTGAGATGTTCATTGTTGTTTTGACAGTGAAAATTTCCGCCAAACATTTTGTTAAGAAATCGGTTACAATTTTACTGGAATGTACGAATGAAGCGGATGTTGTGACTTTTGTGTGTTCGCTTAAACACACATATACTTACAAATATACGGGCGTATGAACATATATGTATGTATGCATATATGAATATGTATGTGCGCACAAGTGAGTCGCACATAAAATACCTTGTCATTTTGGTGGTATGGGTATGCATGAATTGTGGATGGCGTTACAAATTTCGGTTTAAATGTCGGAATGTTAAAATCGAAAGTTGTTTAGAGCGAAAGAGCGCTTCAAAGATAATTGAAAAAACAAAGCAACGAAAGAAGCAAATTTATGAGAAAAATCCGAAATAATGGAAGCTGTGAGTTCCGTGGTGTTTTGGTGTGAGTTTCGAAAGTCAAATTCGGTAGAACTCGTTACATAAGCATACGAAACCAATAAGTACACAAGTGAGTAAATACATATGCATAAAAATGCACCTAATTTGCGTAAATGGAAAGTATTATTGGAACCAAAATGATGATCACTTTAATATTCATAACTTGTTTTAGGCTTTTGAATAAATTTCCAATGCAGATTTGAGGTGGCGTGTTCGATCTAAACTCTAAAAATCATATCAGTGTGGTCGTCCTAACGGAAACATAGAAACGGTAAGAGGCACCTTGAAATAACAACAAGTACCTTTAAATCAATTAAGACACTTTTTGCAGTTCGTTTAGTTTTTCTATGAATCCACAGTGAGAAGTAAATTCTTTGTTATACCCTGAGGTATATTCAGTTTTTCACGAAGTTTGTAACAAAGCAACGTCGGAGACTCTATAATAAATATATATAAATGATCAGCGCGACAAACGTCAAGAAGCTGCTCATTTGTCGGAACCGGCGATACCGAACCACTATAGAATATTGCTATCATACAAACTGAACGATCAAAATCAAGTTCTTGTATGGAAAAGGTTTTTATTTGACAAGATATCTTAACAAAACTTGGCATGGAGTATTAGCCAAGGCAACGGTACAATTTTCGAACAAATTGTTCAGATCGGAGCACTATAGCATATAGCTGCTATTATAAATTTACTGATAAAAATCAAGTTCTTGTAAGGTAACATTTTTATTTGTAAAGGGTATTATAGCTTCCGTTAACGTGTTTATTTTTGTTTAATTGAAAATACCAAAAACTCGTAAATTTAATATCATAAATGGAGAAAAAGCCTATAATTTTTTTTTTTTGCTTTTATATTGTTTACTTTAGAATCCATTCGCACACAGTTAATAATGAAAAAATCACTTTTGTAGTAGTGCTGAAAGGCATCGGAAGAACTATTTTTTCAATTATCTCTGGACTTTCTTGATTTGAAAAACATTATTTGAACTCATTTATCGATTCTCACATTTTAACGATGGAGAGGAGGAACACGTTGGCTATAAAAAATACTAAAACAACAACAACAAGTGCAAAAGCACAGATACCAACCATAGTGCACTGCGGCAAATAACTGATCGGATGGTATAAGAACCATCATAAATCAATGAACATTTCGAAAGAAGACAGAAAATGTCTTAAATGTATGAATTTCTCAATTGCCGCTTGCGTGCCTAAATCATAATTAACAAATTAAGGACAAAAATACATACATACAAGTATATACGAGTACATGCATACACACACATGTACGAGCTTGTAAATGTATGAAATCACAAATAAAATACTGAAAGAGTCTGAGCTGGACTTGTGATTAATAAAGCGCGAAAAATATCTGCAGAAGAAAGTCAAAACTTGTAAAAATTAGAGCATAACTGCACTGTGGCGCTAAGCAACTCAACGAATAAACGAATGGCAAAACCGGCAAGTAATCTATGAAAAATGTGAATCTGCACATGTGTTTTTCTGTATGTATAAAATGGTATTGTGTGTATAAATACATCTGAGACATGAAAAATAAAATAAATTTGTTACCAATTAGAATAATATTCTCTATAAATCTATTTTCGTGTCTACTGCATTACGGATGAAATTTTTGCATGTTTATAGATAGATATTGAGTATTTTTGTTTGAAGTGCTTATGCTTATTTGCATACAAGCAAACACACATACATATGTACATATATGATAATATATCACAGAACAATCTCATTTTGCCGCTTCTGCTATCTGCCGTTATTCTTGGCTATTTTACGGAGTTCAAACATATAGAAAAACAAGAAAAAACGTTAACTTCGGCTGTACCAAAGCTATAATACCCTGCTCAGGTCCATTTTTTATAGCAACTGTATTAACTAAATCTGAAAATGTAACCGGCCAACGGATCGCATCCAATGAAAAAGTTTTTAAAAATTCCTTCTACTAGGCATGCTGTTTGATATAAATAACGCTCAAGTCGATTTAAGGTCCCTTAATAAGGAAAAAATCTTTTATGAAGATCTCTATCTCGATCGATATCTTGTAAAATAAAAATATTTTCCATACAAGATCTAGTTTTTAATCGTTCAATTTGTAGGCAGCTATGTATATCCAATAGTAGCACGATATCATCAGTATATTGTGCAACATTTAAAATCGATATCTCAAAAATTGAGGGACTAGTTTGCGTATATACAGACAGACGGTCGGACAGACAGGCGGACTTAGCTAAATCGACTCAGTTCGTTATGCTGATAATTTATATATATATACTTTATCAGTTCTCCGATGTTTTCTTCTGGGTGTTTCAAAATACTAAATTCCTGTTCTGGCTATAATAAACTTAGATGCATACTAACATTGTGAAACACGTCACTAATCTCGGTTCGTCAATAGAGTATAACACACTCTAATGTACATAGTTACATAACTAAGAACTGTACATCTGTATATACAAAAAACGTGTATATATGATTGGTCGCTTGAACGGAGAGATGATTAAGGCAGATGACCCCAAGTGACCAAACTTGCGTATACATACTACATACTTGCAAGGAAGAACCTGCTCTAAAGTCTTATGTGCATTTTTGCCCACCAGTACTGATTCGAATATCAATAGCGCTGCTAGCACCATCTATCAGACTATTTTGGTTTATTATCTTTAGCTTTTGTAATCTACGTTATTGATTTACATTTCTCATTTACTTGTGTGAGACATTTTATTGAATCTAATAAAGTTCTGCGCAAAAAATAGTTTCGTGTTATAATCCGGTAGCTCAAGTTTGATTGCGCATAGATAAGTGACTTATAAGGCTTCGTAGAAATTTTTAATTTATCACACATTCACTTAATGCACTTCATGTTGAACTTTTAAAGCAAATTTATTGCTTTTCCGGAAAATGAATTTCGACAATTTTCAAACGATACATGTTTTTTGTAATTTTTTTATTTCAATTTTTAGAATGCTTCCCTTGAATAGTCATCGGCTCGGTAAATGTGCTAACAAATGTTATACTCACCTTAGCTATGAACACTAAACAGAATAAAGTTGCGAGCACAGAAGGCCGCAATTGTCGCCCCATTTTGTTGGTTTTACTGTGTTTTGGTTTTGTTGAGATTTATTATAATTTTTATGTGTAATTGTAGGCTTTGTTCAAGTTTTAGCTGTACTTCTCCGACATGCACATATACCCGACTGCGAGGCGGAAAGAAACCACCGCACCGTTTAAAGAGTTAACTGAAACAAAAAGCAAACAAGAGAGAAAATGTTAGTAATAATCGTAAATTTGAAATAAAAGTAATGAAAATAGTAATATAATTATTATAATTAAAATAATTGCAAGTTCCTAAGTTAGGTATAAATATAGAAGATTAGATTATAAGCCTTGGCGTTATTACTTGAAAATATATTTTTTTAATAAGAGTATTTTTATGTTCAAAAAAGTGTAAAAAAGAGAGAAAAAGGCCTGGCAGAGTTGTAGCGGTATTTAAAAACCAAGGTTTATTTCTGCCAGAGATGCAATTTCATCAGATTATGGTACATTTTAAATTTAAAAAATAATATATATATTGTATTCACTAAACAATGGTCAATACATACTACAGACAACCTATCCAAATAATTATATATTCTTTTGTCTGATCTCAAAACAATTTTGGTTTCAACAACAGTAACTGAGTTGCTAAGGTAACATTTTCGAAATTTTATGTTTTGATGAGAGGTTTTCCCTTAGTTGAGCGCTTTAATTAAAAATGCATGCAGCTTCAACTATTTGAAAAATCTCAAAACATAATTTTTTCCTATATTATCTCTCATCTATATTTTAGTATGTGTGTATATATACATTACATACAGTATATGTAATCAATTGCGAATATTTTTCTTAGCTCAAATCAAGATTTGCGGTTTGGCATTCACATTGTGAATACGTTGAAAAATTTACCGTTGCACAAATCAAATGCGCGTTGTAGCGACAAAGTGAGAGCACCACGAGGACCACTTTCTATTTTCACTACAAAAACAATACTATTCGCGTATGTATAAGTAAGCAGCATATTCTATAGCCTTCCACTAACTGAATGGTAGACGACTTAAGCTAAATACAACTAACAAAACACGAAGTGAGCAATTTAGTTTGTAGGCAATTGATAATACAAACAAGCCAGCTGCTGCTACATGCACACATAGACATTCATATGCATATTCAACACTCATGAAGGCAATAGTGGCTGTGAATTGATGCAGAGATAAGGTCTCAACAATGTGACAGGCACAACAACAAAAGAAAAAAATTAGCCACTGCTAAGCATTAACACCAACACGAATATGAAGAAGAACTTCAATGAATGAGCTTACTCTTCAAGCTGCATAGTTGACGCATTAATAATGAGCGTGAAGTTTAAAGGTATGCATAGACTACTATGTTATAACCCTATGCGTGTATGTATAGATAAGTAAATAATAACATGACGTTTTAGTTAAATTAGGCTCTGTGAAGTTCGTTGTTATCTGCAACATCAAACTCATGTCATATCTCCCTAAATGTAGGCAACAATTTCTGCCCAAATACGGCTATTCTAACGCAATCACACGCCTAATATTTCACAACATTCGAAATTTTACCGATCTTGTTAGAAGCTGTTAGGGTTTTGATTTGTTTAATTTTCGATATTGATTTTGTTTTCTAATACGAACTGCTTTTATGATATTTTCATACAGTTTTTCTTTAGTTATCGCTTTATACCTTCTGTTCGAATTTGAACCGGACTAGTCTGTTTAAACTTGGCGCGCAAAACAAATCGTTACAAACTTTTTTTATATTTTATATTAGTGTGAAGTTTGATATCCATATGTCAATTAGTGTGAGTTTGTTTGTACTGGCTGAAAAGAAGCCTAGTTGAATGCGATAATAAAGTTTTGTATTAAAATACGTGAAAATGTATTTTTTATTTTTAGTCCGTGTCAAATTTGATCAGCTGGTATATGTTACGGTTTCTTGGTAAAAAGAAAAATATTAGTTAAATTTTGGCTTCCGAATCGCTAAAACAATTTTTAGTTTTAATTAGTTAAATATCTAAAAAAACTTGTAGTTCATAAATTAAATTTTCATAGTAAAAGCATTCAAATTAGCTACTTCGTACAATGAAAACTGATATTTTATTCCAAAATTGATACTAAAGGTCAGAGTCCAAAGGCCAGAATATTCCAATATTTACGATGAATTTAAACATGAATTAAACATATTTTTATTGTGAATAGCACAGAAACTCACTTATAGGAATAAGTATTATATATTTTTGTTTATATTTTAGTAATTCTAATTTTCTTGATTTTCACTTCACATTTGAGTATTAAGCGGCATTTACTTATTAATAAAACTGTATTTGCTTTTTGACAACACGTGATACAACGACGAATCAAATCTAATCAAATGAACATTTTATTGTATGTGACAGACAGGTATGTGTGTGACAATCCGTCCGCTAAGCGCGTGCAACGTGCCACGACAACGACGACACAATGCTAACAGTCATGAAATAACTAACTGGATACGCACAGTTAGTTATGGCTACAGGCTACAAGTCTACTCATTGACCGACCGACCGACCGATCCGATACGATATTGAACTGGCGCTACTGCGTACGCGAACAAAATAAAACACGAAGAAAATTCAATAAATCTGTAGCAAATGCAGATGTGCAACTGAAGGCGCCTAAATAGACATGACTACATGTATACATACTTGTAGCTACATAATATATGCATATATTATATTTATGTATGTAAACATGAAGACGAATGAAGAAGCTCAGTGAGACACGAAAAAAGATGCATGTAAATAGAAAAGAAAAAAATAAATGAAATTCATAAAGAAAAGAAGAAGAATATGCCGCAAGCTTACTTGGCCTCAAGCCACATATAGCACTTCCAATACGCAACGACACACATATGCACCGTTAAAGATTAGCAGCTATGTTTTTAAATATGCATATATGTGTATGTGTGTGCAACTGAATTTATTTAAATATAATTTTTTATATTGTATTATTTTGTATGTGTGTGTGTGTGTTGTGCATGCTGAGTGAGAGGAATGTCACTTTCCACTTGCGAAAATCGGTGAGATGCGACGCATCTGCTTTAGCTAACCAGCTAGTCAGCCGGTTGAACATTCATAGCGCCGCTAGTGGGTAGCCTACATGTCGTACATGGCGTATGGGTAATGTTGTACCAACCTGTTATCTGCATGTGTATATTAGACGCTCATATACATATGCATGCTATTGTCAACAAAATAAATAAAGAAAGTCGAAAAAATGTAAAAAAAAACTATGAGCGAATTCAATATATTCATGCACAGACACATACATATATGGATTCAGACATAACTGCTTTCGGCGTGCGCACTTTTATTATAATTTTTGTTTTTATTTTGTGTGTTTTATGATTTTTCTTATTTTAAACTTTTAACTACGAAAGCTGTTGTTTATTCATTCACCTTTTGGTTGCTCATTTGAAAGGAAATTTAATTACCGCGACTATTTGGTGGTCAGCCGGCGAGTATAACATACAACAACAGTATTTGGAATAGTTTTGTAGCAGCAATGACCGACCGAAGTGCGGCTAATACATCGAAAAGCATGCGTGGTGAGTTATGTGTCATTATGTTTCATTTAAGTAAGTATGTTTGTATGCATTCTAACATAAAAGTTTAATGTCACCATTAAAACCAGATGCTAACGTTTTTTAAGATTAATAAAGGAGAAAAGAATTAGGTAGTAATAGTAATCTCTTCCACTTAAGAGAACTTATTTATTTTCCATGTAAATAAGGGAGAACATTGTGCTCACATTATACTAAAATTAGTTTTTGCAACGTATTAGCTTTAAGAAGTGACCAAAAAAATGCAAAATTATTTTCTTTTATAACTTTTAAATTTAAAAAAAAAATGTACATGAAAAAAACACAAATCGAAAATAACATAATGAAAAAAATATGCGTAATATAGCGGATTAATAGACCCAACGACATATTTTACGTCGGAAGCGGATGGTCTTTTTCTTGGCAAATATTGTTAGTTAATTATAAGCTCTTTGTAATTAGTAAGGCATAGTTTGTACCAATATTTTTCTGCTGCACTGTACTACAAAAACCATTATAACTTACGTAGAATTGTGCTGTTCGACTGAATATGGAGAATTCCAAGTTAGATTAGAATCTTTTCCCAAGAAAACATCAAATTTGACTCGGACTGGTACATTTATGCTGCCCGCGAAAACCGAATCGATAAAATATCGTGGCAGCTATTTGCTTACGACGCGATTTTTGGATTTTGGAAAAAATAATTTAACAGCTGTTTGAAATTTTGTATGTCAATAATATCACGGCTAAAGATATCTCAGGTTCTGCTGGACCCATTTACCTTTAATTTTTAGAAAGTGTTTTTTACAGACTTGAAATGATCTATATCCTCAAATTTCAACTTTTACAGGTTTTGAAAAATTCGAAACAATCAAGCAAAGTGGTACAAAAATTGTTTTTTATTTTTCATTAAATCGCTATTTCGTGCAAAAATTTTCCAACTTTTCAGTAGAAGCAGACATTGGGGGCATTATTCTAGATTAATAATTTTTTTTTATTTCAGATTGCTAGGAGGGTTAAAATCGAGGATATGGTCACGTGCCAATATTTTGAGACCTTCAGATTGCTAGGAGGGTTAAAATCGAGGGTATGGTCACGTGCCAATATTTTGAGACCTTCATCAGCTGATATTTTTTGAAACTTTTTATATTTTTTTCTTTATTCTTGTAATTTTAATAAATAACTAATAAAAAAATAGATAGTGGTAATATTAACTGCCTATTTTTCGACACTTCATGAATTATCTGAAGTTCATGCCTCTAGGCTAGAATACCCGAAAATTTGAAAAATACACCCGTATGCAAAACCACACGAAGAGTGAGAAAAAATTAACAAAATCCGGGTGATGTGCGCTTACAAGCAGACAACGTTCCACACTACACTTACGCTCGAACATAGCTACTGACATGAACATTTGTATGTACATACAAGTACATTTTGTAAATCATGTGAATACTCAAAACCAGTTCCCTAGTAGCGACATCTTCAAATGATAACCAAATACCATATGCATACACACACACTCACACATCCATGCTTGATGAGGCCACTGAGACACCAGCTGTTGCCGCTGTTGAGCAACTGTGCTATTAACCTACTGAAATGGTAAACAGTACAAGCAAGTCGACGGACTAGCTAAGTAATGTGACTGATTGACCACATTGCGGCTTGCGTCTGTGTCTCTGAAGACTTGGTGTTATTGCAAAGCTCGTAATGAGTGTAATTATGCTCAACATTGTGAATAGCGCTTCATTTCTTTTTCTTTCAATATTTACACCTTTATGATGAGCTATATTGCTAATGTCTACTGATGTATACCCGTTTAAGTAACTTATGAGGGCGCATGAAAAAATTTAGTTCACTTAAATGTCACTTTTTGTATGAAACTTATTGAGGTTATGTAGTATGTTTTAAAGTAGTTTAAATACATTTTCATAAAAGCTTCGTTCGAGGGAAAATTTGTTATTCCATATTATGGTTCACATACATCCAGATTTGAAGTCATCAGTTGCGCCTAAAATTCACTTTTGTCATTTCTTTAATTAAAAAGAGTTGGAAAGCGAATTTTAGAAAGGTTTTAGATAGAGAGGGCTGTTATCAGCTTAGAGCATTGTTATTAGCTAAGCTGTGTATTGAGCCCTCTAAGGTAATTTGAGATCAAAGTGTATTCATGCGACCTTGAACAATTTGAAGGGAAATTCACTTTTATAAACCAGCAATGCATTAGGGTATTCATCATAGGGTAGGCATGTATATATTCTACAATTACTGTATTTCAGCATTGAATTTCTTTTTGAAATACATATATCAATCTGTTAAATAAATTAATCTTTAAATTGTTTATGCTATTATTTTATATTTATAATTTTTTTAGAAGCAATTTAAAATTTAATAAGCTTTATATATTTTTTTATAATTCTAATTGTTTTTGAAACAAATTGAAAATTTACGTATTTGTTATTTTCCAAGCTAATGTATATATATTATTTTATATTGGTATGCATCAACAAGTTATTTTCGCTAAAACACTAACTTGCAGCTGCCACACAATCTGTCAGATGGGGTACTTCAGTTGGGCTAATAAGCAAAGAAATGACAGAAAAGCTCTCACAACTTCTCCATGAAGCATAAACTCGCTCTTTCAAGTTGAACCAAGTTTACAAACCGTCGAAAGGCGCCATAAGCTTATGGCTTAAAAAGAGCGAGCAAAAAACATAACTGTATTGTAAACATACTTGCACTCGTCTGCCATGCACAGCGCTTGAAATTTTAATATAGAGAATCACGGATTGTTGAGATGGTTGGCTCTCACGATTACAATTTGATGATAACATTAGCAAATATTGCTGCCTTCATGCCACTTGGTTGTATCTCTATGACTGTGTGTGTATTTGTAACGGCTATATTTCTGCAGTTATATTTATTATTTTTGTACTTTGTTTCTCACTATTCTTCTTCGACTTTGCGTTTACACCACGCTGCTGTTTTTTATTTACTGTTTACCTTTCTCATTTTTCAACAATTTTTTATTCTTTCACATTCACAGCATTTTTTTGTAAGTTTAGACGTCGATCTTGTTATTGTTGTTGTTATAGTTTGTGTGCGGTTTTTTCTTGCGGCATGTCTTTAAGTTTTATGTGCTTGTTTGTCGCAAGTGAAAGTTGTTCGAAACGGTTGAAGGCAGAGATGCCGAAGCAGTAGTGTTGGTGTGTCTGCGCATATGTATGTATGTATGGCTATAATATGGTAAATATGTGTATGTGGTAGCAATGTTGGTTATTGCGTGAGTGTGTATCTTAATTTGCGTGCAGATAAGGTTATCTGTAGGTTTCATTTCCAACGCGCATCTCTTTAATTATGGCAATTTCGGTGCAGCAATATTCCATAGACACTCTCGACTCTACGTGTGAATCTTCCTATGTGCTTTGCGTAGTAATTAGTGGCTGCATATGTACATACAAGTATGTAGGAATGTAGTTTATGTGTAGCTTTACATTTGCGCACTTTTCATTGGTTTTGCGCATGCGTGTGACTGAGAATATACGTGCGTTTGGGATATTCGGCTGATGATGTTCTAAATTGTTTAGACAGATTGGTATTTCACGTAAAAGCACTTAGCTTTTTGTACAATTTGGATTTTGAGGAAAATTTCACTCTTACTCATTTCATCGTGTGCTTAATGAAGCTTCTATTTGAAGGTCATATATATGGATATACATACATACATAGATAAATATGAGGTGTACATATGACATATACAAAGAACTTTATCGTCAAATGTTTATATATGTATATGTATATTAGGGTGGAGCGAAAAAATATTTTTTTTGGCTTAGCTTGGGGGTAAAATCTGTAGATTTTAAAAAAGAAAATTTTTGACCAAAAAAAAAAATATTTTTTTTAACACCTAGAGGCGGCGCACTCAGTTTTAAAGTAAATTTCGAGTTAAAATTTTTTACTAATGTATATATACATATATTGTAATATATACATATGTATACATATATATACATATGCCTATCGATTGAGCCATGACCGTCTGTCCCTCTGTATGTCTGTATATACGCGAACTATCCACTTAGTTTTTGAGCTATTGTTTTGAAATTTTGCAGCTGTCTTTTTCTCACTAAGAAGCGTCTCATTTGTCGGAACCGCAGATATCGAATAACGATAGATATCGATAAAAATCAAATTCTTGTATAGAAAACTTTTTTATTTGACAAAATATCTTCACGAAATTTAACATGTATATTTTCGAAGGCATCCCTAAAATCTCTGGATAAATTGTTTTGATCGGACTGCTATAGCATATAGCCTGTGAAAGGTAGTTTAGCTTCGGTCCAGCCGAATGTAACCTTTTCTTGCTTTTATATATTTTTATGTATTTTATTTTATTTTTTTATTTTGATAAAAATTAAGTTATTCACTCAGATATTTCATCACACATTTTCTAATTTGTGTAATTTATGTAAATTCTTTTTTATTACACTTTTTGTCAGCACCCACATTCGCCAACTGAAATTTCACTCTACTTCAGCATCAAGCGCCAGGTAAATTTAATTTCACTTATTGATTTGAATTGCCACAGCCGGTATGAGACGATGTGGGGCAAATTGGTGCACAGTTTAAATTTCGCTCAATTTTCATTGTGAAAACGGCATTGAGTTTAACATCGCAACAACAACAATAATAATAAGAGCAACAACTTTTAGGCAAACATAGTTTGAAATCAGTATTCACCTAAATGTGCAATCATTAACAAGTTAACTACTTGCAACATTCAACAGTAATACATACTACACGCGACACCAAAAATAGCAACAATAACAATTTTCTCAAGAAGAAGCAGCAAAACTAAGGTTTTTTAGCACAAGTTTCTTTCTTAAGTCTTTCATTTACCTGTTGTCAGCCCGCCACTGTGTTGCAGCGATTTTCTTCAGTTTCTTTTTAGCTTAGAAATTAATATATGTATATGAATATATGCAAGTATTTGCATAAATATATATGTGTGTATGTCGTTGTAGTTTTAATTTTCATGCGTTGGCGATTTATTGCTGTTTTTTTTCTCATTTGCGATTTGTTGTTGTGTATTTGTTTAGTGCAGCGTTACGTTGAGTTTTGGTCAATTAGTTGTCTGCTATTTTTCATGCTTATCTTGGTTAACTATATATTTTAATGCTTTTTAAGCCTAGCGGTGTTAATAAATTTCAGTTTTAATGCACGACTGAATAAATTATGCGAATAAAACAAAATCAATTAAATAATATAATATATATTTTTGTTAAACATTATTCTCAGAAATGCAATTTGAAAAATAAGCAGAAAAAATAATAGTTTTGCTTTGGATAATTACAAATATATGTAGTTTTTAATTTTTGTAATTTAAAAGAGTGAATGTGAATGTATGTTGACCTTATATTTCTACATATGCATATTATAACGTTCATCCCATTTTAGTCCACTAAATCTGTCAACCAAATGGTTTTACGCATCGGTTAAGCAAACGAACACATATACACACGCAAATATTTGAGCTAAGCAACAGACGCCGAATCAAACTAGGTGAGCCAGTACCAATAATTTCTTCAACTGATTTATTATTAGAAAATCTATGATAGAGTGAGCTGGCTGAGCTGTCGCAAGCAGTAGCTTTGTGACAAAGAATACTAAGTCAGTCCGACAAATAATTCACATTCGCTTATTTATTCTTTGCTCGCTCTCATTGTTCACTTTTTTCATTAAACTGTAAGTTTATCTGCCATTGATTGTGACCAATCCGGATACGAGAGAGAGAAAATTTATTTTAACTTCAGGTTGCTGTTGTCATGTGATCGATGTTTTCACTTTGTAATTTATAAAATACTATTGTAAGATATATTGTAACCTCTAACTGATAGCAATTTTTTGGATTAGTATTTTCTGAATTTATAATTAAATTTATACTCTTTAACCACTCTACGTTTTTCGAGTAGATTTATGCATTCTTAAATTATTTACCTACTAAATGCCAGATTCAAGTCTAGTTGGAAGTTCTATGAAAGTTACACTGAAATATAATATTTAAGTCTAGCGATAGAATCAACGTAATGTTGTGATTAAATTTAATTTAAATTTTCCTTGATGAAATAAAATAAAATTTTATATTTGATAAATTTTTTTTTTCCAAAATAGGTTCTACTTCTTATCAGTTGGTGTGAAATTTGATCATATGTCAATTATTGTGTGTTTCGCAGCTGTTGGTTGACGCCGTGAAAGGTTTGTCTGCGGATAATGAAAAAAATTTAACAACGAGTACTGAATTATTGCAGGTGTCGCAGAAGTGTTGTGGTGAGCCTACTTTAACTCACACAGAAGTATCTGAGAGCCATAAATCATACAGTAAAGGTCGTGAAGTCATCGAAAACTTGCCTTATGCGAGTCGTCCATCCACCTCTGTTAACATAGAAAGATTTAAGGAAACAATGCTTGAAAATCGTCGTGTTTACCTCAGAGAGGTAGCAGAGAATTTTAACATCTCTTACAGATCAACTCAACACATTTTGGCTAATGTTTAGGTATGAAATCTAGACCATGCTAGACCAAAACCGTACCAAAACAGCTGCATCTTTTGCAAAAACGACGTTGTGTAGAGCTTGCAAAAGAGATGCTTAACAACGTAGCTGAGGTCAAGAAATGCATGCTTGTCATGAAACTGTGACAATATGTAAGAACGTCTAAAAATGAGAGGAAACCGAAAAAACCTGAAACTAGCTGAAGGTACTGAAGGTCATCCCAGCCAAGGCTTATAACAAGTATATGGAAAGGAGGCTATTTCAAGAAAAGTAATAAAGATTTGTATTAAAATATGTGAAAATGTTATTCTTTTGTCGCTTTATTTTGTCACGGTCAAGTTTGATCGCATGGTAAAAAGATTTTTGTGATACGGCACAAAAACAAAGTAAAATAAATTAATATATCAACTAAAATCGTTAAAAATATAATTATTTCACTACAAAAATATATATTTTATTTTATAAATTTCTTTTTCAACCTTTTCCTCTACTTTACAGCTTAACTAAATATTTGATTGCCACCCCAAAAGTACCTGCTCTAATCTTGCTAATTTGGCAATTTGTAAACACACTTTCCATTTTATCTTTACCATATTTGCTCTAAAAATAGTTTGAAAGTAAATTTATTTCTCTCTTTTTTGTTTTTGTCTACTATATTTTGGTTTACGGTTAGTTTCGCCAAAGTGCGTTAGTTTGCTAATTGTTTCGTAGCAAATAAAATGGGCGCCTCGGGTGCCGTTTCGTTTTTATGGAAATGTATAAAGAGACTTTTAAAAGCCATGTGAAACAATGTATGTTGCACAAAAAACAAAAGAAACAACGTTAAGCATTAATGACGTAGAGGAATTCGGAATTTCTGCTCGTCATAGTATGCGCCAGTCGTCGATTAGGCGAAATTATTGCCCAAAGCGATGTTTCATTGAGTGTTTTTGGGCATTTTTATCTCTTTTATTTTTCGCATTTGTATTATGACTCGCAAATGGAATAACGGTTTAGCTACGCATACATTATACAACATTTAATTTTTATGCGGGTTTCAAATTCTTCATAAACACATACACACGCAAATTTTATTTATTATATGATGGATATGATATATGAGATATATATGCACAAATTTCTCCGCACTTGTCGTACACATATATATGCATATGTATAGTTGGTGCAACGCCAACAACAGTTAACTGAATCACTAACCGTCCGAGTTTACATCGACGATGCTGTCGCCATCACGACCGATCTGGCTGATCATAGCGCGTAGATAACCATGCCGATACGATTTATCTTACATGAGGACGGACAACAACAAAAGACAGCGATTGCTTGTTCGAGCGTGCCACTTGTTGCCACTGTTTTTCAATATGCGCATGCGCGTACATGTGAGGCTAAAGCAAACACCAGCAGAGAAAAATTACCACTATGTCACTGGAGGCAGCCGCAGCCACAACCGCTGCCAATCGATGCCAATCCAATTTTGGTTAAAGTCAGTTAATCGTTATTGTTATTTTTCTGCTAAACACACACGTACATGTGCGCGCATGTGTTTGTTGTTATTTACTTTCGAATGGATGCTGCCAATAAACTTGCTCTTTTGAATTTGTCAAATTCGTTTTTTTTCTCTGCTCGTTCGCGTCATTTCGCAGTTATCATTCATTGCTGATCGATGCTTAGAAATTTTTGCGCGCGCCTGCTCAACACACCAATGCCGCTTTGACATTGACAATACACACATACAGTTATGTACAATCAGCGTTTGAAATGCTTTTAGAAGAAATTCATATTTGTTTGCTTGTTTCTATGTGGAAAAGTGAAACAATATACATATGTATTATATATATAAGTATGCACGTATATATATGTACGTATGTTTGCAGGTCTATAATGATGTGTGGTTACGCGTCATTTGGTAGTTGTGAAAGTGAAATTGCGGTTTTGTTGGAGAATGCTTGGAATGTCTTTTTGACTTTGTTAAAATTGTTGCTTGCTGTTTGCTGCTTTTAAATATGTCTTCAAATAGTTTATAATTATTTCCAAGTATATTTACGGTTTGTTCGCGCAGGTCAATAAACGGCTGATATGCGCTTCGTGGTAAATATTTCAGTTGGTATCTAAGTGTTTAATCTGCAAACTATTTTAGTATCAATTAGTAGAAACAATATACTTAAGCTTTAACATTTTTTATGCTAATGACAAAAAAAGACACTGTACATAATTCGAACTTCCGAACAAATCTTTTACTGAGGACCAAACGATCAAAGAAAAGCTAAAAATTTTACATTTAAATTTTTTTTTATTGGACCACTTCTCACAATTATATGGTTTCATATACAGTTTCATGTACACCAGCTGATCAAAAATGACCCGGACTGACAAAAAAACGTGTTCACGCATTTTAATATAAATCGAATTATCGCACAGGCGCCACTATAAACATTTTGAGCTAATCAACCATGCAATCGATTCATAAAATTTCCCCATACACATATTATAAGCCTCGGCTGTGATAACCTCCAATGCCTTTAACAAATTAGTGAATTTCGGTTTTATCAGATTCGCCTCACTTTCGGAACACCATGCGCTAGATTGTTGAACAGTTGACGTCATATTCATAAACCCACATCTCGTTACCAGTACTAATGCGTTTGATGAATGTACGGTCCTCAGCTACGTTGATAAGCATCGCTTTTGCAACGCCTACTCGATGTCGTTTCTGCAAAATATTCAGGTCTTCTGCATTATTTTTAACGATTCTCTAACCGTGATTCCATTGAAAACACAAAATTTCAAGCAAAGGCGCTTTGATACCTGAGGTAAGGGTGAAAGAACACTGCTACTAGGCGGGAGTCTGTCTCTGGTTTAACAGTTGGACTAGACAGAGAGCTTTTGACCATATTTGAATATATTTTTTGGGTTTTGTAAGTTATATAACCATAATATTATTACTATGTAAACCGTTAAGGGCACTATTTCTTCTGATTAAATCTTCTTTATTAATTTTATTATTTTTAATAAATGAATGAATATATATCCTTCTTGCGTATATATATAAACAAGTATATATGCACTTATGCATAAAAGTGTTTGAAAGAAAATTAAAAATATATTTAAATAATATATAACTTTATTAACTTATTTTACCGCTTGGAGCTGTGCAAATGGATTTGTGGAAATTGGATTTTTTATTGTAAAAAATTATAATTATTTTATATAAGTATGTCTATGGCAAATACTGTAATTAAAATATGTACGTATGTAAACGAACCACTTTTACTAGCACCATAATTTGAACGTAGTATGTAGCACTTAACACAGCACTAGTAAACTGCTTTGGTTCGTTAGCGTCGAGTTTAAGCGCCGTGCACAATATCCCACTGGGTGAACATGCGCCTCTTGTGCGCATACTCGTACAATTATAAAGTTGTGCCAATAAAGAGGCAAAAACTACACAACATCAATTAAACCATTTACGCTGCACCTGTGCAAGTGTTAGACATTTATTTTTTAATAACTCGTGAAAGTAATTCAAAACATTTTTGATAACTGTGCATTTTTACACACATCTCACCATCTACATCTTCAAACGTGCGCACACGTACAAACGCCCAATGTTGTTGTTGTACTATATATTATATGCAACATATTTATGTGCACATATTTAAATAAAAGTGTTGTAAATATGTAAGCGTTGCCATGCTGCATATGCTGTTATGCAGGCAACACCGGCCAGACGGTCAGAGTTAGGCCAACAGCCAGTCAGTCAACTTATTTTGGAAATTTACAACATTTTAATAGCAAATATAGTTGAAAACTTTCATACTAATTGCCAGTAATTTTTGCATTCACTAGCACCAGATAGACCCGGCGGCGTTGTAAACCCGTTTTCGCACCACAGCAAAGGCCAAACCAGCAGTCGGCCATTAAGCCAGCGTCGAGCGTAGAACGCCTAATCGACTGTTGCTATCGTTTATGCGATCGGCGAAATGCAAAGCACAACAAACGCAGTCACACTGACAGCAACAACTATAAAAACAACAGCAAATGCTGCCACTGACGCAGGAGCATTTAAGCCAACTGTAAGTTTTGAGCCATTGTTATTGCTTGGCCGTTGGCAGCTGATATCACTCAACACGGCTTGAAGTACGGGAGTGCCGGAGTGTTTTAGTGTGGCGAAGGTGCTGTGTGACTCCCGTGGAGTGGTGTACTTGCGCTTATGCCACACGATAAGCATTTGAATTAAGTAAAATAGACATGACGACAATTAATTTTCTTTGCTCCAGTTTTGTCAACGACAACGAAACGGCCAACAATTACTGCAACAATATCGTTTAAAAGATAATACGCGCACACACAAGTCAACACATGTACTTGTTTGTGTATATATATATGTGTTTGTGTGAGGTGTATGCAGCAAGTGCCGCCAGTGCCCAAGTGAACACACGTATGTATGTACTCGGCTGAGCCACAGACTAACGATGAAAAGCGAATCAGTTGTAGTTAAAGCAGACGAATTGCCGCAAAGCCCAAATAAAATCTACTTTTACTGCCTTTCAATTCACACACACATACACACATGTGTGTGCATATGTACACAGCGGCTGGTATGGTTATAGACTCCTCATAAATATGCATGCGCAGTTATCCAGAGACAGTCGCCCCCTGTGAGACGAGGCGTGGCGTGCTCTGTTAGCGTTGGCGCTTGTACCTATTTGCTAGCTATTTATTCCGATAGGGAAAGTGAAAAATCCTGCACAGCTAAACACATACAAACACTCATACATAAGCGATTAGTGTTTCGTGTAAATGGAAATGTTGTTTTTTATTACATTTTATGCCGATTTATTTGTAATTGAAGTACCAACACTAAGGAGATGTTTAGAGATTACTATACTATATCTTCAACAATTAGCAAAGCCATATTAGCGGGAATAAAATATATAGAAAATATTGTCTAAAAAGGTTTTGAAACCAGCAGCAGTACAAGTTAAACGAACTGTCTCAAGCTTAAAATATGCATATGTTCCATATTTCCTTCCGAGAAAAAATATCAAAGGGTATATTTGGAAATTCATAGTTGTATAAGCTAGCTTCGAAGAACTTGTTTTTTTTTTTAATTTCATACCCTGAACAAGGTATATTAAGTTTGTCACGAAGTTGGTTCTGGCTGTTACAATTCGTCGGAGACCCTATAAAGTATATGTGATCAGCGTGACGAGCTGAGTCGATTTACTCATTTCCGACTGCCTGTATATATGCGAACTAGTTCCCTGTAAGATAAAAAGATAAAGCTGCCGACCAACCAAAATCAAGTGCTTGTGTAAAAAACTTTTTTATTTGACGAGATAGCTTCACAAAATTTGGCATAGATTACTGTCTCAGACAACGCTAGAGCAAGATGTCAGGGAAGGGCTTTATGGGAGCCGGTGTAAAAATTGTACAATCTGCGTGGCATCTCCCACTTTTAAGTGAAATCCTATATCTCACGTACTACTTGACCAATAGCAAATAAATTTGTTGTGTAAGGTTATCTAACTATTAGTATTGTACAATGGACTAAATCGGTTGACAATTACGTTTACTTCCCATATAACACACTTTTAAATTCCTTATGATTCTTTCACTTTACAGCATACTAATCAAACACCAATGAAGTCATTAGAGTAAAATTTTGCACAAATAGTGTTCTCAAGGTATTTAATCTTACGCCCAAAAACTGTTAAAATCGGACTATAACTTTTCAAGGAACCAGACACCAAATATGTGAACACCAGTGCATGTGACTGATTTTTTGCCAAACATATCAGTCAGTTTGTGAGTTCTAGTATTGTATTTGGAAATATTATTCACAAAAGCATGCTCTGGTAAAATCGGATGAATACGCTTCTTAGCCCCCATATACCTAATATAAATATTTTCGAGCTTTCGGTTGACTTTATCATAAAATTCCGGAAGAATCTCTGTTTTACAATAGTGTAGCTTCTTACCTGTCACTACAACATATAGCTGTCATACAAGCTGACCTTTCATAGTTCTACAAGTAATAAGGAATTTTTGTATAGTATATAATTTTCTTCCTTGTTATTCATATTGCTTCATTTTATATTCCACCAAATATTTTATCGAAAAGCAACTTCAAATTATTATAATGAATTAAATTAATTTAAAATTGTTCCAGAACTTTGAGCTCGAAAATACAATATATTTTTAGTTAATATAATACCAACAAAAGCATACCTAGAAGAAGTCAAAGTTGTCTATTTTCCATTAATAATCACAGTTTATGCAGTGAACCGCGCAATCGCAGTCAAATACATCAAAATAGTTAAATACGTGCATTACTTGTGCAGTTATGCATAACCCTTTAACACCGTTAATTAAAGCTTGCAATCACTTTTACAACTAACAACAGACGAGCGAGCAAAAGCTAGCAACATGACTTGCCAGTGTGGAGTGTTTACGCTTTACAGTTATATTAAGAAAGTGTGTAAAATGGCAGTGATAGTCAATTGTATCATATAAACACAACAACTACAACAACATATTAGAAGAAACGTTAGTCATAAATAATAAATGGAAAAAAGTAACTCGATAAAAGGCAATCACTTCACCTTTTACGGACAATACTTTCTGTTTCAATAGCAGCTTGGGCAAATGTTGCAAGCAATGGTGGTGGTTGCTGCTTTTGTTATTGTTGCTGTTGCTGTTGGCCATTCGTAGTAAAGCTAACGAACCCAGAAACCGGTTTATGAATAAATGAAAGTAAAAACTCAAGGGCTCGTTGCACTTTTTCTGCCACTTCCACCACGACGGCTGCCACACGGTGCCAAACAGGCATGGCATTAAATTTCAATGCAACTCCCCGCACCCTTCGCCACTGCTATTTTCTTCTTCGCCAATGTTAACGGTATTGATTGTGTGTTTTCTTTTTAATTTTTTTATAGTTTTTTTTTGTTATTTTACTTATATCCTCTGCTGTTGCTAGTTACCGGCCGTAACTGGCGAGTGTAGACATTACAGGCGGCACTGCAATGCTTCGTTACGCAGCAACGACCGCGACAGTGACGGCAGCCGAAGTAGCAGGGAAGCAATGACTGCATGGAAAACCGGTAGCTGATTGTGGTGTCTTCGGCATACGGTGCCAAGCAATTGCCGTTATTTTTACGTTCGCTGCATGCGAAAAAACAGCAATGGCAACAGTAACAACAACAATATGCCACTACATTTCATCGCACTAATTATTGACCCAATTTCAGCAATTTCTGTTGTTGTTGATTTAGTTTCTTGTAAGGCATGCACATGCAGCACGAGCATACGTTGCTGGTATGTGCAACATACATATTTGCAACCGGCCTTAGCGCGCACTATTGCGTTGTTGTTATGGCCGTTGTGCCTGTTGGTTGTTCTTGCTGTTATGTGCTCGGCTATTGCAATTTATTACTCGTGTTGCTACTATTTTTATACGTTCGTCTGTGAGTATGTGTGTTGTGGCTGCTTTTGTTGGCCGTCATTGTGCACCAGATGCGCATGCAGCGAATCAACTGCAAACAAAACAAGAACAGCAACAACAACAAAAACAACAACAACAACAATGTAGGCAGTGACAGTGCCGCTGCAGTGCCCAGGTTTTCCTCGGATCGTTTGTCAGGCATGCGAAGAAAGTGGTTTTCATTTTTATTATTAAATTACAAAAAGACAAGCAAGTCATCCGTATTGGCAATGTTGGCAGCGAACGTACGTACGGCGACGAGCGTTAAAGTCGAAGGCGTTGTTGGTCTGACTTAAAGTGCTGGCGCATTTTTGCACAATGCACTGCCACATACTACAATATGTATGCATCTGCATGTGTTTGTGTGTATATGTATAGTACAGTAAGTGGAATTACTATGCCGACTTATATGAATCTTTCTTGCTCTCGGCTGCTTTTAGCGCTACCTTTGTGTTTGTTTGGTGTCTGTAGCAAGTGCTCACCAGCCGCCACCAAATGAAAGAATGCAAAAAAGAAATTTTTAGCAAACTACAATAAGTTTAACCAGCCAAGCGTGTAGCCCACCAACTACCAACTAGTAATTTCGCACTTTCAATTGCAACGTACCGAACAAACACATACATATATAAAGAAGAGTATGTGCCTATATATGTGTGTGTAATTATTTTACCGCTTAAGACAAAATAACAATAGTGCGTAGGAAATATCAATATAATTATGCTTATTCCTTTTATTATTATTATTGTTATTATCATCACAGCCTTTTCTACGACTTCCACTATTTCTAATTTAAATAATTTCTCAATTAAATATTTTATATTATATATTGTCTTTCATCTTGTCTATCGAAACTAGCATGTAAGTAAATATATTCCTTCAAACAAATTTCAATTGAAAGGAGGACAAACTAAGATATTTTTATTAGAATCAGTTAAGGGGCTCACCCCATAAAATACTTTTTATATTGTATGAAACTGACGTATAATTCTATATTAAATGATTTATTAAATATTTTAAATTAAAAAATATATTAAATTAATCAAACGATTTTCTTTGTAATAAATATTGGCAAAACTTTCAAAAATTTCTCATATAATGGAACAGAAATTATAAATTAATAGAGTATATAAGAAAAAATTTTTTAAAAAACTGTTGCAAGAGATTTAAAACAGAAGCATATGTTGCGTGTATGACCGCAACTACAGACTGTTTTCACAAAAATTGAGTTACTTATCTCCATACTGCTCTAAGCTAGTCTCATGTGTAGATAACAAGTAATCAAGAAAGAAGTGTTTATAAAATCCACATCTCTTTTTTTTTAAGTAACAAAATTGCTTTGAGAAATATATAACTCTACAAAAAATATGGCAATTTTAAATTATTTTTATATTTTTTTTTATTATTTTTTATTTTTTACTACACGCACGCGTTATTAGCTTTCTAAGCGCTAAAAATTCAATTTATATTCTACATCAGAACCTAATATTTCAATATTTCACTTTTATTTGAATGTTATCTACAACAAGTTGATTAAAAAAGCTTTTTTCAGCCTTGACCGACTTCCACAAATTTAATATACATTTTACTTATTCATAAGATAATTATATTTGATTGCAACTCTACCAGAGATATCTAACATGTACATATGCAAATGTATGTGTAAATATGTAAACAATTCTCAAGGCTTAATTAATATTATTAAGATATTTGTGCTCGATTTCTCAAACAATGGCAGATTTACGTACCCGAACATCCCGCGACTGATAGGCAACAAGAGTATTTCTCCATTTTCATTGCAACAAAGCAGCGCAACACTTGACTGCGCAAAAATGTTGCAGCAATAAGCTGTCGCTCGAATGTGTAAAATTTGTAACGGTAATGCGCAGTCAAATGAAACAATGAGCTGACGAAATGAAGGGCCGCCCGGAGGCAACTCATGCCGCACACACAATCAGATGACACCTGCTGTGGCACATGCAATGCGAATATTGCTTGTGTTCTCATATGCAGCATAGACGCATTAAAGTTTATGAATCTAATACAGTGGCGCTAGCCGGTATTGCATTTACTTTCTTTTACTTGGTGCCACATACAACCCTGTTTACAGCTATATATACAGCATATGGACATATTAATGCACTTCTATGTCCACGATGCTGTTGGTTTCTGCGAGATGCTGGTAACTTGCACTTGTTCTGTCACTTTGGTGCACGATTTCAGGTTGCCCACAACAGCAAAATCAGCAGCAGCAACAATTGGTGGCACGCTCATCAACACACAAGCAATATTTAACCGACTTGGCGATGAAAGTTGCCAACTGGCGGTTTGGTAGCACCAATGGCGGCAGCAGCAGACGCCAGTAAAGCGCCAACAATTGGATCGTAATGTGAATTGTAACGCAACACGGCACAAAACAGCGTCGCATACATGCCAACCAACGAATAGATTTGAAATTTTCTGCCTTTACAACACACACACATATATATATATATATATATAGTGGCGCACGCATATACTCGCACATGCATACGAACGTATAGAATTGCCACACAAAGTGGAGCAAAATTGCAAACAAAACTCATTTCACGAGATTGTGTCGATGATTTTTAATCGCTGCTGCAACTGTGGTGGCAGTGGGGGCTCTGCTTAAAACAAAAACAACTAAACAACAACTATTTCAACCCAACTAGTAACAGCTACCACAATACACCAAGGCGATTTAGCTAAGAAAATTGATGATGTAGTTATGTATTGTTGTTGTAGTTGTTGTTATTATTGACAATGTCGGCAGTCTTGCCATCAGTGCTGAAAACTAGTAGAGAAAATTGGCATAAACCACGCCGTCAATATAACCCACCATTCAAGCATCTTATAGCCACGTTGTTGAAACAAAACTAAGCAAAAGCAAGCAAGACAAAAACAAAAAAGCTAAGATATAAATGCAAAGAAAAAATAAAAACCAAACAAGAAAAAAAGCACCACAATCAGTCTTTAGCCACAATGAGCGATGGATAATTCCATACTTTCATTCATTCGCACGAAAGCACGCGCGCGTATTAAAGTTGTGGAGAAATTTCACCACAACTAAGAGCAAGACGCAAACGCTCGCACTAACATATTGCCACTGCAGCGAAAATGTTCAACTATACGCTTAAATATGTGTGTGGATGTGGGTATGTTCGTAAGGCAGCAGATGCGTTGCAACTTTTATGCGAAGCTCTATGCGTCGTAGAGTAACTGTAATAGTTCTCGATCAAAGTTGCCTTAGTTGTATTTGTTGGGATAGTTTTGAATTTCGTGTATTTGTAATTTGCAACTTTCTTAAGTGTGAGTGCGTAAGTATATTAAGTATATTAAGCGTTACAAACCCAGTTCCATAAAATGTTTTTTCCAAAGTTTGAAAATCGTACTTAAAATGGGCTTGAATGCTGTGATTCAATAAAATATGAGTTTCAAACGATAGTTCAAACAATCTGAAGTTAGTCCAAACTTTAATGTTAACTGAATATTAATTATGAAACAAGCCGTTTCGAATAACGGGTTTTAAAACTATGTAATTAAAACTTTTATATTGCATTTGACTGAAGACTTAATGTTTTTCTTTCAATTACGATATAGGAATATAAAAACAGAGTTGGTTCTAACTTTAGAGATATCTTATCATAATAACCATTTAATATGAATTGTGACATTCGAAAATCTCTCGAGTGTCGAAGTATCCCCATGCATTATAGTTTTTGCTTCCAGTGTGCTAAAATTTTGTTTTACAGGTTTGAAGTCAACCATCACGATGTTTCGTCTGTTTGAGGTTATGGTGAAATACTGTTTACTTCAACGCGCATATCTCACTTAAGCTCTCAGAATTAAATTTTTTAACAAAAAATCTCTCGATAGTTCTAATAATTTTACACATTGAGAAATAATATTAAAATCAAACAATACATCTCAGGACATCTGCATATTCAATGACTGAAGTAAAAAATACACAAGCTTATTTTTCAAACAAAACTAAAATTATTTGATTTCCATAAAACTTTTTGGTTGATTTTTCAAAAAAAAAAAATTATTAAAAATCAAATTGAATTTAAAACAATAGTAGTAACTCAATCTTTAGATTTAAAATTTTAAAAAAATTTCAATTAAATCTTTATAATTTTTTTCACACATAAAATAAAAATAATGCATTTTTGCTAGAGTTAAAAAAATGTGTTAAAACATAAAAAACCATAAAGCACCTACCTATTATGACCGCATAATCCCAACTGCTAATAAAAATGTGTGTTTTTTTGGTGGTAATTATTGACTGTAGGGAACGAAAAACATTTACAAAAAAAAGTTTCCTAAATAGATTCGAAGTTTGATGTTTGGTTTCAAAGACTTGTGAAATTTAGAAAATTCATGTTTAAATTTAATATAACTTTTTGTTGCTTGTTTGAATTATTTTGGTAAAAATTTGTTGTAACTATATTGTTTCGAGTACTCTCCACTATTGGCATAATTATTGACGCACAATATATTTTCACTTAAATGGTGTTATTTATAAAAAAAAAAAAAAAGTTTGCAAAAATTACTAAACTTTTTCGCAAACATCACGATTCGCATTTAACAACTCACCTGCTTGGGCAGTTGCTGTAATCCTTTCACTGGTATTTCTGGGTTTGCAATGGATTTGCTCTTTGCGCTGCTAGTTTATTGCTTTTCTATCGAACGGTGTGTTTCGTTAAATCCAAATGGCACGTTAACGTTTTTTATTTGTTTTTTCAACTGCTTCTATTTTCGTATCGTGTTTTTTAAATCACTTTCGTTTCGAATTATTTGTATAATTCAAATAACGGTTTACAATTGGTTCTAAATTTTCTATATTTTTCGTTTTCAAAACAGTGTATTTTTCGCACGCACAATATTTATTGCAATAGTAGTTTTGGAAGCGAAATTTTGCACTTAACACTTTTGATTTTCAATTTTAAACAATCGTGATTTTTGGTAGTCAAATTAAATATATAATTTTTAATCAATTTTTATTTTATTAACTTTTCATCTAAAGTCACTAGAAGGACGTCAAAAATTCACAAGCGCTTTTAATTTACACTTTGACTCGGTTCCACAAGTTTCAGCAAGCGAATCAAAACCAAAAACACAGACGACCTCTCTTTAGGCGCAGCGTTGACGTGAAAATGCGGTCCGGCCGAATTGGTATCATGATTTTTATATCGCGTGAAAGTTGTGACCCCCTTTCTTTCTTCACTTTACAATCTCGCATTTGCTTTCTCTGTCTGAGCACCACTTGGAGCGCATCGAGCTTCGCGCATCGTTTTGCAATCGAGAGAGCACTGCTCGTGATCGTACCATAGTTGTGCGAGTGTTGCAAAAGCGCTAAGCTCGTTTACTTGTACGGTCCTTCTCATACACTCATTTGTTGCACAACCCCTCAACTTGAGCTTATGACGCTCTATTAGCAGCGATGCGAGCACACTATCTTTCAACAATTCAACACCAGCTCCAGCGGAGAGGCACATTTGTGGCAGAGAGTTAAAATTACATTCACCAATTCTCACTAATGCGATACGCGTTTGCTTTAGCTAGCAATTGTTGTAAGTGAGAGTTAAAATGTGTCGCATGATGGCACGCCTCTCAGTCCACTCTATTCGTGAGTGCAGTCTGTTTCAATGATAATAGTTTATTTTGTTTTCTTTTGCAGTATTTTGAATAAGATTCGATGTGCCCACATGTCTTTTATTAGCTAAAAATAATATCAACCATTAGTTTAAGCCAATAAGCTATCGGAAGTTACCTTAGCCCTAAATACCACTCAGCTTACTCATTCATACATAAGCTGTTAGTCAACTTTGTGCCCATAATATTCCGCAATTTTTGCCGTCCTTGCCAGTTGCTGAGCTTTTCGCTTTCAACGTGTAGTTGCTCATTGGGTGTGCCGATCACGAAATTTGCCGAAATAGCATGCATTCAGTCAACATCGTTGGGTTTTACTATCAAGGTAACTTGTGACGTAGATACACTCATTATTTACCTTTATACCTACTTTTATGCTACTTACGGTCATATGTTGACTCAAGCCTAAGTGCATATGTATGTAAAGGTATTCTGTTTTCTATTTCGGCAAATTATGCAACACTCATATGACGAATTTCTTACTAATATAAAAATTTAGTAATAGTATTGATCTCTCTTATTTTTGTACTTCGATTAGTAAGCTTCGTGGCTCACTAGAGCTGATTATGATGACCACAGTCCTTAAGGGTACTGGTAGTTATAAAGAAAGCAGCTCTGCGTGTGTTGCTAATTAGAAAGCCTTCAGCTAGTCAGATTTAACGTACAAAATTTTATCGTGAGCTCATCTCAAATTTTTCTACCTCTTTTAATTGTAAAATTGATCAATTGATATTTCCTAATAATAAAGATATCTAAGCTGACGAAACTGATTGAACTAAGCGGCTAAGCTTTAGAAAGCTGTAACTCAAAAATAAATTGGAAATATTATTTTTTAATATTTTAATACGTTATTTTTGAAAATATAGACTATCGAAATGAGCAAAAACGAAAAAAAAATATTTTTTGCCACTTAAAATCCCATTTGATGTTTGATAAAAATAATTATTATCGGTATATATAAGCATTAAAAAATCGTGGTTCAAATCTTTTAATAGTTTAGAACAGTCTAGTGTCTAACTATGACAATTCATTCTGAGAGTAAGTAAAAACAAAATCTTTCTTCTCTTTCTTGTTCGATTTTTTAAAGGAACTTCATTTAATAAATAAATAAAAATAATGTGTAATTTTGAAAAAGTTTGAAAACTTAAATCCCGTAGGCGATCTCCAGGAGGACCTCTGAAAATAAGTGTCTGTCGATGAGGAAGCTATTTTTGCTTAAAAAAAATTATCTCAAATCCGAAAACCAAAAAGGGATTACTACAATAAATAAATATAGGTATTGATCAAAGTACTAGTCAAAATTTTGGTTTTTGAAAAAATAACGGCTTCCCAAAAATATTCGTTTTTAAGGAAAACATTTGCACTTCAGAGTGGCTTAAGACATCGAGATTATTATCGAACATCTTATTTCGATCATTACCTGACAAATATATCCAAGCAGGGCCGTTGAAAATTTTAAGCCGATCGGTCTTCCCATTACGGAAAAATTGAACCTACCGGTTTCGAAAAAAACGCGTTTAAAGTTTTGAGAGCCAACTACACTAAATGCAAAAAAAAAAATACAATATTACAAATATGCTCATATTATCGAAAATATTTTCCATAGCAACTTTACATTTTTAGAGTATATTTTCAAATATATGTTGATTCGATATATATGCAAAACTGAAAATCGATTATTTTTAAATCCAAAAGTGAACTTTACATTTTCAGAAAATCCTAGGCGATAATTACAACTTGTGAAATCATAGTTGCTGTCCGAGTCAACGGAATTAAGAGGCTCGTGTGTAGATCTATCCTCATCCCCTCACACTAGATTTAACTTTGGTGGCATTATGGGTTAAAGATTTATCATTATTTTACTTTAAATATTTATTTTAGTTCACATTTTTTAACATCAAATATATTTTTGATGTCAACTATTGTTTTCGAATATTAAACGAAAATTACTTAAGCATATAGAAATTTATTTTTGGTTCGTTAACAAATCACAACATTGCATCCAAACACGCAATATTGCATAAGCAGTGCTAAGCCATGCCATGCTCGTACCATTCTTCCGTACCGCCATCACCACAATTCAGACAACTAAAAGGCTATACAATAAAACAAACTACGACAACAACAACAATACTGCGCCATCGTCGACGACTTTCCACTGCCTTGTCAATAATTCATACATACACATGCATCGCCTGTATTTACATATACATGTATATATATGCTATATGCCAAAATACAAGCAAAAACAGAAAAAAAAAACAGCACAAAAACAAAAAACCAACAACGGGATTAGTGAATCGTTATTTGTATCTGCTCTTTTTTCGAAATCACTTTCACTTGTGTTGGCGTTGGTGGAATTCTTTATAATTCCCGTTTTAAGGTGGCACCACGCAAAAAAGCCATGTTTTAACACATTATAGTAACAACAATAACAAAACAGCGAAAAATACAAGGAACAACGTAATGCGGCGTCACGGTGTTTTGGCGTTCGCTATCTTTGTTTGCCATTTTATTTAGTTTAGTTTAGTGCTTTACTCTTGCTACTTTTCGTTAATGTTTTTCGCTTTTTCTTTAGGTGCTGAAGGTGAAGTGAAGTTGAATTTTTGTATTTTGTAACATTTCTACCAAATACAAGTCTCTGTTCATGCCTAAGCTTTTTTTCTTTTTTAAGAAAAACATAAATTCCTGACGAAGCGATATAGTTAATCTAGCGCCGATGAACAATCACCTTACCATGTGTATATTTATGTTTATTTAACATGTGAGATACTGTGGTGTTGGCATTCCTCTGCACAATAATTAATCACTTTCCCTCTCCTATCCACGGACCGCTATGAAATTGACCACTGAAACCCCAAAAAGCTTATTTAATAGCATGTGTGTTTGTGTGTGTGTGTGTGTGCGATTTCGCTTTCATTTCACAAAATGATGTAATTTTAATAATACTGTTATTCATTAAGCGCGCTGCGTTCTATCCAAATGTCGCTTGTCTCCCTACATGGCATACTTTTATCGTCGAGTTCGTGCCTTAAGTCTTTCGTTGGGAGCAGTGAGCAGCAAGCAACGTAGCAGCGCAACACACACCTTTTCTTTTCCATTGTATTTGTAGGTCAGGGCCGTTGTACACACACACATGCACATAGCGCGCGATAAGTGCTAACGAGCTGACACGAGTACTATATAAATGAATGAAAAGAAAGAAGGAACAATAAGCGGGTGGCAGACTCGTTGACTTTTTACTGTTTTTTGTGTCCATTGCTTCGCTTGTTACAGAACATATTTTTGACTTTTACTTTTATTTTAGGTAGTGTTCCAATTTTTAACAAACTGATAATTCTGCTTGAATTAACTTCATCTTTGCTTCTACTATTTTTATTTTGTTTCTATCTGTGATGCTATTAACTTAGGTATATTTTTTTTCAATGTCGATTTTTTATTAAATTTTGAAATAGAAAATTAGTCAATTCTATAGTTTAAGGAATTTTTATACATAGATATGCATATACATATATAAAATTTCGATTTAATTTAAACTGCTTTTTCAGCTTTCTAGTATTTTGGAAAAGAAAATCGGTTTTTGTTTACTTAAAATATACTTAAGGGCCCTTATAATATTATTTAATTGGTAGAAAAGTGAAAACATAGTCCCTGTCCAATCTGTTGTCGAAGCGTTGTGCTAGGTCGACTTCAGCATTTTAAACTTTAAATGCGTTTTTCTCAAGATTTTTCAAATCAGGCAATGAAAATCACCACATGCATCTTATATATATGTAAACTTTAATGCACCACATACGGTTATTTGTAATTATCATGAACAATTTGGTATCTCATCGGTCAAAAATTTAATTTTTTCTCCAATGTCGCCATTTTATTAAAAATTCTATTTGTTCTTTTGTTGCAGATAACATGAATTCACTGGCGTTTATAGAAAAAAAAACAATATTCTGTACCGTTTTTCGATTACGTGTTTTAAAGAAGAGAGCCGGTTACTGCCTACTTTTAAAAAATTTAAAATTTTTTTAAATCCCTCCTTGTGAATCTAGTTTCTGTAACTAACTGAGTTATATAGTTGGGAGGAATGTCCCATTTTGTATTATCGAGTAACATCATTTTTTCGGCGAGCATTAAATTTATATAATTGTAGGGCCTCTTGACACTTCTTTAAAGCTTGCTATACAAGGACAAAAAGCAATATCGAATAAAAAAATAAACTCTGCATAAGTCTAATATAGTAAATCATAGGCTCTGCAATAAGAAACCCACGTGTTGTTGTAAATGTTGTTTCTTACAAATCCATACATACGTAGATCTAAATGTTATTTCTGAGTTAAGGGGTTAGGGGTAATCAGAGGCAAAAAAAATGAGAATTTTCAGTAATTTTTTTTTTCTATTAAATCATGGGATTATACAATTTTTTGACATGAAAGTCACGAAAATTTCAAAAAAAATTTTATTTCCAAAATTATAGCTGTCTGTGTTGACTCAGTTCCAAAAAAAAGGTCCCTGCGTTGAAAATCTTAATTTCGGGGAGATTCATCTAAAATCAAGCGGATAAAAAAATTAGTGTTATAAATAGATAATCCTTGGCCGGATCGAAAGTATTTTTTTTTCAAAAATTAACAAAATGGCGGCCTCAGGAAATTGTTTTCTAGATTTTTGGGAAAAAACCAACAGTTAATCGAGTTACAGTTGTCACCAGTTCAAAAAACATAGTTTAGAGAAAAACGCATTTAAAGTTTCTTGCAGCTGCCGCTAGCTACCTGCTTCCGAGCGCTTTGAAGTGCCCGAGCGCTCTTTGTTATTTGTCGAATAACTCAAAAAGTAAATATCGGATCAACTTGAAATTTCAAAAAAAAATTTTCAAGATATTACACTCTACGAAAAAAAATGAATATTATGAAAATTCTGACTACCCCTAACCCCTTAAATTTTAAATTAGAAATTTATTAGAATTTAGAAAGTTGTAAAAAATTGCATAGTTTCTTCAATGAGGAAATCAGACAAAAAATTGTTTAGAATATCTCTTTAATTTTTCATTCCAAAAATCTTAATAATATAATATTGCTTCATCGTTGCGTTCAAAACCATTTGGCATTCAATGAAACTACTTATCTCCGTTATGCTTTTTGTAGATAGCTATTCAAAGTCTACTACCTGATGGATACCGAATTTTCTATCAGTTCAGTTCAATCAGCTCTATCAGTTTATCTCTAAACGCGTTTTACTTAAAAATTAATTTTTCAAATTTGCTTAAGTGTTTAATCGCAAACAAATCATCCGATCATTATCAAATTGTCCTGCGTGATCTGTGTATAGTTCTCCATACGATGATCTACCAGTTTTTTTTATCTAAGCAAAAATCGAATTTTAGTGGGTCAAAAAGACCAAACTTTTGGGAAAACTCACCTTTTTGTCATTTCTTAATATTTTTCGACAGTAGTCCATTGTACCGACAATATCTTCTAGTAGTGAATTTTTTGTAGGTTTTATTCACGTAGGACCTTTTTTTAGCGCGTGTAACTATTTTTTTTTTTTTCTTATCTTTCAAAAAGTTTACCGTGTAAATATATCCTTAAAATTTTAAAAGTATTAATTTTTTTATTTCAAAATTAGTCGTTTAAATTTTATTAATTCGTCTGATAATAAAAAAAATGTATGTCAATAAAATTTATCGTACACAATAATATATTTTGACCAAAAACACTGTCCTTGGGTATATTGCATCTGATATAATCATCAGTATAAAATGTTGTAACACTAAAAGGTCACACAGCAAGCGCTAACTGTACAAACAGGCCAAACAAATTAACAAAAGTCTTTTAGCGAAAAGTATACAACAATACAAAAGAAGTAAACAAAATATTACGAACAAAAGCGCTTGAATGTTTTAAATTTAAATAGTGTAATTATAACGGTAAATTGCGCGATTTAACAATCACATAATCACATTGTCAACTACAACTGTTATTGTGCAATAAAATAAGCAAATTCATACAAACAAATATACAACTAGGCTAAATTAATACAATAATAAAGCACATACATATGTAAAGCAATAATAAAATAATAACAAACTTAACAATGACATTTGTATTATTGTTTTTGTTATTTTAATGTGGACATAGGAAGTGCACGGATGTGCCCATTTTTTCAGTATTTCACATTTACCAAAGATTCCAGGCCAGAGATTCGAGTTATGTGTACGCTTTTACCGTTATCGCAAGTGAATGCTGCATTAAAAAAAATGCGCACAGGTGTGCGCATGTGCGTATGTGTGTGTGATAGCATGAATACTTTATTGTAAATAAAGCTTTTATAATTTTCTGCATTATTATTTTTTCGTTTTTTGCCTTTAATTTGACGTTTTTATTTACTTCAACAGTATGCCACGAGGTCGCATGCGTGAGCGACGCACACCAGCGCATTTAACATTTAGCGGGCATGCTTGTGACATTCAAAAGCTAAACGCATTAACACGTCCCGGCGGTGATACCGTTGACAATGGCCCCTATCGATATAATGGACATTCACAATACAAAAATGTTGCAATCGAGCGAGTTCACTTTCAATTTCTTTTTAAGAAAGCGAAAGACGTTGCCAAATCTTAAATAAATAAATGTTTAAAAAATATTTAATAGTCAGCTGGGATTATAAAACCAATTCCGAAACTCTCTGCAGGCTTTTTAACTTTTTGTTATGAAGCACGAGATGAATAGTTTTTTTTTTTTAAATATGTATCAACTTTCTCATATTTTTCCTATGCTGCCAGGGTTGTATTGGTTGCTAAACAATATTTATAAATCTATAATATATTTTTAATGCAATTCAAGAAAAAAAGCATTAACTTCGGTTAGAACGTAGTTACTTGTATATTACCTTTTACAGGTTAATTTCTTATAGCATAAACGGCTATAAAAAAAACTTTATCTTGATTTGATCGGTCACTTATGGCCGCTATATTTATGTGGGAATTATACCGTTGCTTTGTACAATAATCCATGCTAAATTTCCTTATCTATAAAAGAACTTAAATTGTATGGCAACTACAATATATGCTATATTGGTCCGATACCGGAGGTTTCGACAAATGAACAGCTTGTTGGGGATAAAATGATGTGTATAATTTCCAAACAATAACGCAAACATGAAGACAGCCGTATATACAGACAGCCGACATGGCTATATACTTTATAGGGTCTTCGACATTTTCATCTGGTTATTAATTCTTAACAAACTTACCATAGCCTGATCAGGGTATAAAAAGTCTTTAATGACGAATATAGAATAAAAGACGAAGATGACGTCTACAAAAAAGTATGGATTATCACAAGAAATTAATTTACTTAATTAATTTAAGATTTACACAAAGCGTTCTCGACAAGAAGAGTTTTTGGAAATGACTACAACTATAACTAAATAGGTAAATACTATAATTAAAATAGAGAACGCTCTGTACCCACTGCCCTTTGAAAAAATAACTTATGGTAATTAAAACTTTCATAAATAATATTACACATCCAGTTAGAGTGAGGGTGACAAATGGTTCAGAAATATAAAATACGTATATCGACAGTGGATTTCCGATTCACGAAACCTAACAACCGCTTAAGAAAGCCCAATACAAACAAAGAAAATATGTATATAATTATTTAACTTTTCTGCTCATCTCACCAAAGCAAGTATTTACACAACTAAAGGATTAATTCGTGCATAAGTTAGTGATTTAATATATATATGTGTGTGTGTGCTAATGGAAGTGATTTTTTATGGCAAATTTTTCGCATTTCAATGGTTGAAATTGCCTTGGCTTTCACTATCTTTTGCCGTTTACTCAAGGCGCTGTGCGGTAGTAAACAAAAAATTAAAAGCAAAAACAAACTTAATACAATAAAATGCGCTACAATGATATGTATTAGCACCTGAATTCCATTAGTTTGCAGGCCGCTGTCATTAACTTACATTTGGCCAAGCGAGACACTCTTAAGCTCTAAGCGCACATTAAAAACAATCATTAACGCGTTACTATAAACATCAATAAGAGCACATTTTTGCTTTCAATACTTTTCAATTTCTATCTGCATATCCAAATGTACATATATGTATGTATATGGATACAACTGATGTTTATTCTTTTTTATTGCCTGTGTAATAAATCAAAAACAAAAAACAAATAATAAATTTTTACTTTTGAAAGTTAACAGCAGTTGGAACTTTTCACGAAATTCTATGAGTATGGAGGAAAAAGCAAAAGAAGCAAAAAACTTAATTTAAAAACTCACTACAGTTGAACTAACTGTTAATTAAGCATTTTAAGACTAACAGTTTACATTAGAGGGGTAAAGGCATAAGCACATGATAGTACTGGTTCTATAACATTTATACAAACATTGACAGCTAGTTGTCCCTTATTGCTAAGACTTTTACTTTTTTTTACGTTTTGTAAATCTTCTTAAAATATCTAAATTTTTTCCATAAACTCAATAATTATGACATTTTGTGTTTTATTCATAAGTTTTCCTCTATAGAAATCACGATAAATTAAATCGTAACAATAATATAAATTATTTTCTTAACTTACATTCCAAATCGGTCAGCGACTAGCCTCCAATAAAATTGATTTCCGTGACACCCAAAACCGATATAATTTATGTTTCGAACGTCAAACCAATAATATCTGGATTCATGACACCTACTATATTTGTGTATCAATTTCAATTCTAATACCGACAACTATCAGATTCCACAACACCCCTAATTATCTTAAAATATTAATTACAGAAAAACTCAAAAAATATTTGATTTGGGGTATAGGTGACATTGTCATCGGTGGTTATATAACGTTTCGCATGTGAAACAGTTTCTATATCTCGTCACCAATGACAGGCTTTATACCCAAAACATTCTCCAAAAGACTTATGTTGAGTCGAGAGATCTTGAGATCCTCTGCTATCTCTCTGATATCAACACGACGAATGAAGCACTGTTCTTTAATTTTTTCGATGTTATCGTCATTAAGAGAGGTCGATGGACGACTTGCATGTGACAAGTTGTTGATGACTTCAAGACTTTCAGTGAATGCTTTGTGCCAGCCAAATATTTATGTTCGTGATAAAGCAGAGTCCCCAAAAAACTTTTGCAACATTTTTAACGATTCGGTAGTCGTATTTTTATTGAAAACACAAAATTTCAAGCCAACTCGTTGTTCGAACTCTTTTTCATTTTAAAAATCGCCAGACAAGCTTTTTGCGCCCAGTCCAGGTCAAATTGTATCAAACGGCAAAAAAAACAGTTTGATTTAGATGTAAGCTTGAACCGAATCTTAGTCCTAAAAATGGTTTTGAATGTACCTATAAGTGATATTTTCACAGACACTGTCATAGCACTCTACTTCTTAGTCACCTCAGTACTATTTCTAAGAAGGTCAAAAGGTCAATAGTTTTTCATATGTTTCATTACCAGGAATCTTATTGAAGGCCATCAAGCCTTCTTCAAATCAAATCAAAATGCGCGCACTAATTATGTAAAGTCCATTAATGAAAACAAAAAGAAAGGTGAAAACTAATTAAAGAAGTATGTTTGTAATTACGAACATGTGCGTCTTCAAGCATTCATTTCTATTGAAAATGTGAAAACACAAACGTGTTGGAAATGTAGAGATAATTAAATGAAAAGTGTAATAATGAATTTATGTAATCAATGATAAAGTACCAAAAGATACAAAAACAATGACAAAAGTGATTGATATACTCACGCAGATATTTTTCATACATATAATGTATGTATCATATAAATACTTATATATATTTATATGTTAATATTCGAGATGTCTGTATAGAATTACGAAATGCTGACTAAATTAATTATTGCTTGTATGCAAAGGCAACTCTGCGTAGCGGGTAAATAATTAATCACCAAGAGAAAATTGCATAACGAGCTGACAGTTAAGCCAATCAAAACAAGCAACCAACAGAGGTGCAACAAAACAACCAAATAACCATTCCATGTGTGTGTGTGTGTGGTAATAGAAAGTGACTTGGTGCAGAAGTTTGTATTTGTTGCGAAATTTCGAAATCTTAATTTGCCATTTTTTGTTGAAATTAAAGCCACATAAAAGGGTTACACAAATGCGTAAGTCTACATATACACATATTAATAAACTTACAAATACCTCACGGAAATATTGAAATTGAGCTGTATTGTACATATATTGTATATAATATATATATATATATATATCGCATAAGAGATATTAAATTTGTGCGTCTGCAACCGGCAGAATAACTGACATGAAAAAATAAAAGAAGACATTTAATATGGATATACATATATATAATACCGATGTGAATGGACTGCATATACAAAAATATAAGAGTAAAAACAAACATACAATACCGTTGAACATGTGAATGGCCGGCATTCACATCTAATCTGTTATTTTTTTATTTATTTTGTTACACATCAGCTGTGTAAACCGACTGCAAGATTTGACTCTTGATGTTGGCCTTTCATCTCGTCCAAACGCCAAATCCATTACACATACTTATAAATAAACACATATAAAGCAAAGATCCTGTGAATGTGTGCGTTTATGTTTGTGTGTGTGCGCACCCATATTGTATAGCAAATCAATTTGCATAAGCGAACAAAATCTTGACCGAAATGAAAGTGAAAAAATCATAGACGACGACTAAATGTGTATGCAAATCTCTACGTGTGCATGCGTGTTTGCATGTATGTATTTATATATGTATAAACGCACATTTGCAGATTCACTCAAAGCTAACGAATTTTATATCTGTTAGAGCTATTAATTTTCGAAAATGTGGATTACTATTGCTGTTTAGGTTTTCTTCGCAACTGTGCTAAGTATTCACAATGAATTAATGAGAGAAAATTGACAAATTTATTTAATTGTGGCCCCTATGTACGAATATGCATATGCGTTTTGAAAGGAAGTTCGTTGCTAAAGTCTTTTGAATTTCTGCATTTTCTTCTGTGAAATGAAAAAACATCGAGTGTTGGAATGTAGGAAGTTTCGGAAAATCTATTTTTTTTTTTATTCTTGTATATACCGATAGTCTTTCAATGCGTTTTTGTCTTTACAGCATTTTTCGAATTTGCTGCAGTGATTAGTAGGCAGTGAATATTCTGATCTGATCAAAAATCAAATTTTGGCAGGCCAAAAGCGATTTATGTTAAAGCGGCCATTTTGTCAATTTTTGATACTTTTTCGACCGTAGGACATTATATAGACAATATCTTCTAGTCGAGAATTTTTTGTTTAGGCGTCATCTACGGAGAATGTCGGAATCACAGCAGAAATGATTAGCTTTTAGCGCCGTCGGAGCTTGCGCTTAATATCCTTTAATACAATATATTTAATTCTTTCTACAAAAATTTTACTGTGTGCTCTTAAAATATGTATAAATATACGCTTAAATAACTAAATAATAACTGACTTTATAGCTGAACAAAGAGGGTGGTACTTAACAAAGTCGTATATATAAAGCGTGATAACGGTGAATTCTAATATTTAGTCTACCCTTGTCTTTCATTGCTTCGCATGGATTTAAATTAGTCGATTGTTTCAACGTTCTTAGACTATAATTTTCATTTGAATAATCAATAACCGGTTGATTTTAGTGCTCAATAAAATAAATAATAATTTTTGTCCGTTAAGCTAGAGCGAGATTGGTACAGTAAACCACCGCCTAACGCATAGGATACGTTCCATTAAGTAGAGCCTAATGCGAAACAGCGCTGAACGAGGCTAACTTAACAAGAAAATAATTGTGCTAGGGAAAGATGAATAAAAAATTGGTTAGGTATTAAATTTAATAATTATATTGAAAAACTAAATAAAACCAAACAATTTTTTGGATTAGTTTGATCTATACAAAATAGACGCCTAGATTAATGATTACTGCTCCAGTGTGCTCTTCATATGTATGTATTCTGCAGTCTATGATGGAAAGTACTAGTTTGAAAACTAAGGTTTGCACAATCTTTGCATTAAGCTTGTTACAAGTACGTCAAATCAATTCTATTTAAAAATTGAAATTGAGGAATGTAGCATATACAGATAATGCTCTATTTTTATTCTACATTTTAAGTGGCTTCACCCACGCACTGCTAATTATTCGATAAGCCCAAACGACCAATCCAATCGCCTACTTATGCAACTCGTACCATCCAGTATAAACGCTTGTAATGAGTCACAGCAGGAATGGGTGAATTGGTAATTGACAGCGTTGCACACACACACACATACACCTTCGTATTCGTACATTTACCAACAAAATCGAATGTGTATTTCTTTGACATTTTCATCAGTATTGTACACCACGCATTTTAATTATGATTGTGACGCAGATAAGCAGTTAATTTATTGTAATTGTAAATACCAACGAAAATGAAATGAATTTTCTGCATTCGGCCAAGCGAGCGAGCACAGCGATATCCGGCAACCGTCAGCGGTAAGTAAACAAACTCACAGCTAATTGACACAGTTCACGACTTCAGTACGTGTACGAGTTGTACGACTTCGAATATACACACACACACACATGTACGAACGCATTTAAGCAGGGCAACGAGTACACGCACACAGCCACAAACACTGCTGGAAAAAAGTGCTTGCGAGTTTTTGCATAAATTTATGTGCGTAAACTTATCTTCAAGTGTTCATAGGGGTTTTCCGTCTATCGGCGTCAAATAGATCGCATGCAGGCACATCAATTTTGTCCTACTTCACTTTACTACACTCTGCTACTTCACACCCCATTCGGCTGTGCCTCATTCAGGCCGCCGTCACATTTGTCATACGACCAATAGTCATGCATTATGTTATGCCATAAGGCGAGACAAAATGGCTTAGCGCTTAAAAGTCGACTTATGCACTTCATTAAAACGTATGTATGTATGTATGTATGTTTTGTATCCCAGTTGTAACTGCCACTGTCGCTATGTACATATATGTATTATACGCTTGTACATATAGAGCTCCACCAGATTTGAAGTAAAGGTGAAGCACCTTATAGTCAGTGAAAGTGAATTTACAGTCAGCAAATAAGTCATTTAATATGTAATATATATGTATATACATACGTACATTTATACGTTCCCGTATATATATATACACACATTCAGATACATATCATATAACATATGTATGTATGTATGTACGTGTATAACTACATAAAGTGAGCGAGCATTTGGTTTTATTTTTTTTATATTTTTGTTTTGCTCGTGTTTTTTTGACATTACAGCTTAATGGCTTGAAACAGTTAACGTTTAGGGTTTTTGTTGTCCACTTTTAGTTTTATATATAATCTATATATGTATGTTTAGATATGCAGCTATCGATTCGAAGTTATGAAATTTGTTGCATAACTTCGTGTTGATACTTTCTTGGTTATAAAATTTGTTTAATGTCACACAGCGTTGCAAATGTGCTAAAAGACCCTGCTAGCAATAGTAACAATTTAGGAATAATATTATAATTCTGCTCAACCTTGTTGTAAAGTTATTTATCACAAAATAATAAATCATTTGACGAGTTAACGGTATTAATAGTTTCAACGAGACTTCGATGAACCCAACATAAGTTTTTTATGACAGAGATGGAGAGATAGATGAAGCTTTAGTAAATTCTGGAACAAATTCCACTAAATGAATCGATGCATACTACATCAATGGGAAAGGGAATGCTTGCGTGTATGTTATTTCCTTTTTGAGACATTTTACTGTTACATAATTTTCTCTACCAGATCTCGCCTTTTTACGTTCACCTGCTTTTAGACACTACTTAACCAAAATAACATAGTTTTGAATTTAGTTTCACCCATCACAGTATATATACAAGCAAACGTTTATTCTCACTTCGATATTAGTGTATCCGTTCTGGTCTCCTCTAACTCTGTTTGGCTTTCCCACTGTTCTACTGGTACCTTGTACCATCCAGTATTATTGTTAGTCCTAGGTGTAGGGGTGTTGTTACCTACCTTTTTTCTTCTCCTTTTTCTGTTTTATTATTTCTTACAATTTTCGGCAACCCATTATTTGGATTACCTTTTATATTTTTGCCAGTTGTTCTCAGTGTTTACTAGATGCATACAGCATCGACCTAGAAGCCATTTCGGTTCCATGTTATCTTTATACTGGGTTGTGAATTTTTTAATTAAACATTTTTGATTAAAAAATATTAATTTAAATTTTTTTATTTGTTACTCCAATTTGTATGATTAAATTCGTGTTATCCTAATAAAAGATTTTAATTTTCAAATTAAAAGCTGGAAAGAAAAGGGTTAAAAAGAAAGGATTTACATATTTTCAACTGAAACGCTATAACTACTTGTACATAAAAGCAATTAAATATAAATAAGACAAAATATAACCAAAATGGTAGAACTCGAAGAAAGGCGAAAAATGTAAATTCTAAAACAATTTTTTTTTAATTTTTAATTGAAAACTTGGGAACATTTTTTCAAGCCGGTTTTTTGTATTCAAATTTCATTTTTAGTTTTTAACCAAATTTTGGGATTCAAATTTTTTTAACTTTTCACTCCGGTATTTAGGATTAGAAATTGAAACATTTTTTTAAATTCAGATTTTCTGTATTACTAAACAAATTTTAACTCAATATTTCTTTAATGCATTATTTTCAACACTGCCTTCATACTTACCGGGGTCCAAGAATACTTCGATAAGAGGTTAAGCAAAATTCTTCTATTTTTACAATATACCATAATTAAAACTGCCTTCCTCCCGCAAATAGGGAAGCTTACAAAACTAATATTAATTACACTTATAACAACATTTTTTTTAGCATTTATCTATTTATTTTTGATTTGTTTTCAAATTTCATACTTAATTTGGCTAAAGGAGTTTTGCATTAGCAGATAAAAATTAACAGGCACCTACTATACTGTATGTATATGATTCATAAAAATCAACAAAATATGCATTGTGCATTTCGTATATAATAGTTTTTTTATATAAGTTTGTATGCATGTATGTATAAAGTATATTGTATTAACATATCACATATGTATCGCCGAAAATATAACTTACATTCCTACCAGACTAAAACAAAACAAACATTATTTTAATCAAATTTTCAGTTAACTTTTTTTTTGAGCAAATAGCACTTATTACAGATGGTAAATACGTGTGTGCGTCCTGCGTAGAATTATTACGTAAATTATCTGCTTACGTCTAACGTAAAAAAGCATACGTTTTTCTTGAAGCGTGTATGCAATTATTAATATTATTATGCAATAATAAATTAATATTATATTAATTTAAACGCTTATGAATTTGGCTTGAATTTTCAATTATTACCAAAGCAGCTTTCTCTATATATCTGTAGTCAGTTAATCATCCATTTTCGTAAAGAGTTTTTTTCGGCACTCTTGAAGACTCGATTTATCCAAAGAGACAAAATCTTGTGAGTTCTGTTCCAAGTCCTCTAAATTGAGGAAACTATTTGGTCGACTTATTGCGGTTGGTGAAGATTGAATGTCATTAAAATTTTCGATACCACACTCGTTCTCTACCGCTCTGTAACATTGAAAACAAAAAAGAATAACATTATAATTTGCATTTCAAAACAAACACAGTTTAACAAATATTTACTTAAAACTTGTCTTAGTCAAATCCTTGCGTGAGCGGAAACTGTGGTTATTGTGATTTACAGGGGTTGAGTTTACAATTTTATTATGCGTCGCAAAGGTAATAGGTGTGCTTTGCTGAGATAAATTCAAGCAATTTTCCCCTGGTAAAAATTCGATGGAAGTATTTCGCGTGTGTCCCGCGGTAGGTGTTGATGCATGTAAACGCATGGAGATCATAGGTGGTCGCTTATCTCTAAGATGCTGTTGTAGTGGAGAAACATTAGGTTTGTGTTCATTACTGGCCGTATCGCGGTTCATGTATGCAGTAAGTATAGATGTGACGAAATTAAAAATGATTTGCTTCAAATTACACAATTTTGACCACGCCACTCTGCGTGAACGCCGTATTGTTTGTTTCTGTAAAGAGATAAATATTGTGTAATTATTAGTAGTCGAGAGCTGTATACTCTCTGTAGGCGATTTTAAAATCGTCTATCTATCGTGTATCAAGAAACAATTTACTTTCGAGAGCATAAACTTTTGATATGTTCTATATTTACCATTTTTATTAGTAACTTCCATCGATCCCTACGCTCCATTAAACAAACTAACTTTTTATGACTTAAAAGATGGTCCACTGTTGGTCGGGAATCAGGATCTGGCGACATCATTTGCCTAATGAGTACTCCCAGTTCCGGTGATATGTCTAAATAAAATTTATTATTATTCATTAATTTTTGTTGACTTTCGCTTAAAATACACACTTTTCATAAAATCTTGCGGTAAAACTCCACTACGTAATTGTTGCCATAATGGTCCATTGTGTGGCAACTCCAAATAACAAGATAATTCAAGCATTGCAACTCCTAAACTAAAAATATCAGCGGCTTTTGAAAATTTTCCTTGTAGTATTTCCGGCGCCATGTAGCGAGAGTCGCCTTCTGTTGCTTGATGACGGTTTGCCTAAAAAAAATTTAAATAATTTTATATACAAAATTTATGTAAATCATAACAAGAAACGGGCAGGCTAAACATGAATTAAATCATGTTTATTAAATTATAAATTTTCATACTTACTATATCTACATCAATAACCAAACCAAAATCAGCCAATTTACAACTGTCGTCATCGCCTATCAGGACATTATCTAATTTAATATCCAAATGAATGAGATTTTGGTCATGCAGATTCTTCAATGCAAGCAACAAATCTAGTAAAATATTCCAAATTGTTTCTTCAGGTATATGTCGACGACGTACTAAATATCTGTCCAAACTTTCACGACATAGCTCCATTTGCATGTATAAACGATCGTTTTGCTCCCACGCGCGATAAAATTGCACAAAATTTGCGTGACCTGAAAATTGCTCATACCGACGCACCTCCTCTAGTCGCTCTTGACGATAATGCTCACTACGATATAATTCTTTTGACATTTTTATCGCGTACATACGTCCATCTTCGTTAGAACGCACTTTGAAAACTTCGCCAAATGAGCCTTCGCCAATTTTTGCAAGGCGCGTGAAGCATTGTTCAAAATAAGTTTCGTTCATAGATCGATCATATGAACCGCTCAATGCATTGGCATCTAATTCTGGTAAAGCATTGCAGTTGCCATCAGATTCACCACGGAATGATATCGCATGTGCTTTTGTTGAAATACACGTCGATAAGTAGCTACGGTTTGCCAATCTTAGCTTCGGTGGGCGAAGTCGATATTCCTGTAAAATCTGATTTTGTTTCTGCGAGTGTTGGAACGCTATTTCTGCACGAATTTCCGGTACGGGCAAGCGAGGTAGCGGAAGCGCAGATTCCGTAGTCATATTTCCTAATCTACTGAAAATATAACAAACAATTATTAAATAATATATATATGTACATATATAATCAATGTATAAATGCATGAGAACTACTTTATTTTCTTTTAAATTAGTCTTGTTTTACTTTTTATATATACAGGACTACGGTTAATCACACATTAAACTCAATTATCCTTAAATTTTACTTTTCCGGTTATTATAATTCGACAAATATCAAAGAAAAATAGATTTTTCACACCAAAAAAGAACCGCAACAACAAAAGCAAAAACGCCGTTTTCAAAATTGAATGACAGAGCCGCCGCGCTTTCAAAAAATTTTATACAGTTCAGCTTTGTGTAGTAATTCCTATATAGGTAAGAAAAATGTTGCAAGGTTGCAAAAGTAGTACCATTTCATACGTTTTAGATATTTCGTTAGGAAAAACCCCTATTTTGAAATTTAGAATTACAATTGTTTGATAAACAAAATTTAAAATTGCTTACACATTTTTTTTAAATCTTCTTACATCAATTACACCAATGCCATTAAATAAAAAAAATGTATCGCTTATAAACGTAATGTTTTACATTTATCGAAACGAACAACACTGGTGTCAAAGTACACGTATCCGTTGACCAAAATTGATTTAATAGAAGGCAATTAAAACATTGCATTATTATCGTAGCGCTTGTTGATTCTAATAGTTTTGTTCGCAGAGAAACTTCTTATACATAATTTAGTAATAATACAAGTTTTCTGATAAGACATCGAGATTGATATAAGGATGGTGGTGTTTCGTTTATCATTTGCTCTGCTTCTACTTTTAAATGTAGTTTTCTTGGCATATGCTATTCCTAAGCCTGACGATGAGGAAATTATTGATGGTGATACACTACACAGTCCGTTAGATCATGATTCAGATGGTGAAAAACATTTTGAAGGTGGTCATCACAACAAACAGTATGATCATGAAGCCTTCTTAGGTGAAGATGAAGCAAAATCATTTGATCAATTACCGCCGGAAGAGAGTAAACGACGTTTGGGACTCATCGTTGATCGAATTGATAATGACAAAGATGGATTTGTAACACTTTCGGAGCTGAAACGTTGGATTGAATATACACAACGTCGTTACATAGACGAAGATGTTAACCGTACGTGGAAAATGCATAATCCAGACAACAATGACACAATCAGCTGGGAGGCATACCGGGATAATGTTTATGGCTTTTTGGATACAATGGACAAAGAGGAAATTGAAAACGATGAGCATAGCATGTCTTTCAAACGCTTACTAAAACGGGATCGTCGGCGTTGGGGAGTTGCTGATAAAGATTTAGACGATAAACTAACACGTGAAGAGTTCACCGCATTTCTACATCCAGAAGATCATCCCATAATGAAAGATATAGTACTAACGGAAACAATTGAGGACATTGATGCCAACGGAGATGGCAAAGTTAGTGTGGATGAATACATTGCCGACATGTACCGTAATTCTGAACCGAACGATGAAGAACCAGAATGGGTTAAAAGTGAACGGGAAGGCTTTGCTAAGTTTCGTGATATAAATGGGGACGGCTTTTTGGACCGTGAGGAGGTACGCACTTGGATCGTGCCGAAAGATTTTGATCACGCCGAGAGTGAAGCAAAACATCTGGTATTTGAAGCCGATAATGATGACGATGAAAAACTAACGAAGGAAGAAATTTTAGAAAAATATGATGTCTTCGTTGGTTCTCAAGCGACTGATTTTGGCGAGGCGTTGGCACGTCATGATGAATTCTAATCTAAATATTTTTTTTTTAGATTCTAAAAGCAACAAAGAACAAATTCTTTATCTCGAATTGAAAGAATCAATGTTTTAATATCTAATTGTAGTACTATATTAGTATAATAGTTTTCATGTGTTAACACTTGCCTTTTGTAACTTTTAACAATCTCAACACATTAATATAAATAATAAGTTTAACTGGCACAACCTATCAAAACGTACGTTTAAGACAGCGGGACTTCAAAATACTTTATGTTACTTAACTGTGCCAAAAATGTTCATTAGATGTACTATTATTTCTACTAATATTTAAAATTTGATGTAAAGATGCTTCGAAAATTTGTACAATTCAAATATTTACATAAATATTTAAGAATGTGCATTTGGCTTCACAAGCGCAATCTACAAAGTTAATAATTCTTCTGTAGGTGCATTGCACTTGTAATAAATGCAAAATACAACTATGAATTGTTTTTTTTTTTAATTATACAATTTCTTTATAACGAGAGATGAACATATGTATGTGTTATTGTACTGTAAAGGTCAGCAATTTTTTGTGTGTCGACTAATACATACGAAAATTTTGAAATCCTACAAACAGAAATGACTGAAATAAAGCCACGCAAACAGTTCCAGAACAATCAAATAGTTGTCGCGATGGTCTAATGGGGTTGAGATAAGCAAATGTGTCTCATATTATTTAACTTCCTCTGTATACATATTTACATACATATGTATGCATATAATACTATATTTGTATCAATTTTGTGCTTATGAACTTTTATTCATATGTATGTACATACAAACAAGTCATCATATGTTATACATACCTACGTAGGAATATGCAGTAAAAAATAAAGATCAAAATACAGAAAGAGGCGTTAGTTATATGTACATATAACATATGTATGTATGTATCTGCCTGTAAATGCAAACATAAAAATCATTGCAGATATACATACAAATGCATATATGTTCATACGCTTAAAATTAATTTCTTTCGTCTTATTAATGGCTACGTAAATTTTATTTTTAGCCTTTTTTGTTTAGATTTACGTTGCTGAATGAATACGAACTGACACTATTCTACAACGGCGCAAGGCCTTAAGCACAATGTCTTAGCATTATCTCACATACATAAGTATAGAAGCATATGTACATATATGTACTGTGATATATTTGAGCTGCGTGCACGCACGATGACCGTTGTTGCATACTGAAGTTCCGGTATAGCATTATCAAGGGAACATAAAACTTGTAGCGACTGCATTTGTTAACTCAAGCATAACGTTTTCCTAAATAAAATCATATTTAGTGCTAAATAAGACTAAGTTATTTTACGAATTTTTAATTAATTAATTTTATTTTTTTTTTATCAGAGACACACATTCAATTAGTATTATTAATTCCATCAATATGTAATGAAACTAACTTCAATTAATTTTTCGATTGTAGTAATCATAAGATTTACTTATCTGCATGTATGTAGTTAGTTATCTGAATATGTATCGATGATTCGTACTTAAACTTACGCTCAGAAATACATAATGATTTAAACGCATTACAAATTGTACACAAGCATGGAAATGCAACCACTTGTGATTTTCGGATCCCATATGAGCATCTGCATATATATTTTTTGGTATTAAATACAACTACAATAGATTATACATACAATTTGCAAACATTTTATTAATTTTGTTTATCCGCATGTGAGCTCTTTAAACTTTCTTCGTTTTTAAATCGTAGTTAATTTTTGGTTAGTTGGCTAACATTTGGTTTACGGCAACTATTAGTAGATAAACATGAATGCCTATTATACTATATGAACTGTACTAACACATTTCCATTTTCAATTCAATTACATACATATGTTTTTAGTTATTCATGAATCATTTTCTGTTTTGGTTTAATTTCATTTCTAACTTTGTTCAATCCATTAATTTTTGATTTACACATTTTATTTTATATTATTAAAAAAAAGCACTTTTATAATATAAAAGATTAATCGTTTTCATTATTTATAACCGATATCTATTCTACGTATTCCAGAGCAATTGGATTATAGCCTTTGCTTTTTTATTTTTTAATAAGTAGACGTCAAAACTTTTAGTTTCAAATTAATGTACGAGAAAACAGAATTTAAGTTTATTTTCAATAAAGCAACAAAAGTTACACATAATACTAAATAAGCACGAAAAATATTGAGATAAATAATTTTCACGAATATTAAAGAACAAATGGTAATTTAAACTATAAATCCTTTTTCATTCTTAGTATATAAAACTGCTATTTAACTATTTCTAAGAGAATAGTCAGTATCGCGACTGGTTATGCAGCTCCCGCAATTATAGGCCAAATATTAATATTAATGCGATTAGTCATTCGCTCCGGTTGTGCATCAACACCAAGAAAGATATATGGCGTAAAGTGGAAACAAATTTCTGTTCGATCTGTCATTTGTACAAGCACAAGCAATAGCTTTTTCTACTCAAGATTAATAAAAAAAATTTTATAGACGATATTGACAACATTTAACATCAAAAACTCGGCTGTTTGTGGTATTTTGTTGGGAGTAATAGCATAGACGATGTTAGATTACGCATTCATCACAACACTTCCGATGGGCTGTGTATATAGTTTGCTCCAAATGTTTCAAATGTATTATATTATATTTATTTATTTTTGGTTATTTTGATTATTCTCTTTGTTTTCGATTAAATTGTTTGCATGCGATGGGCGTTTTCCCGTTTAAACTTCAATTATTTTGGCTGTCGCTCGGTTTCCGACGTCTACTATGCGACGCACGGCTTGATGTAGCGGCAAATTAGAGTAACGTACATTTACGTTTAGATTTGGGCTGCAGCACTGGACAAAGGACGGAGCGTATGGCTTCATCAAATACTGTTTTTAAACCTTTTTGCGTGAGTGCCGAACATTCCAAATATTTGACAGCACCAATTTCTTTGGCCATGGATAATCCTTGAGGATAAGTTATAGGTGCCAGTTTTTTGTCACGCAGTTTTTCAATAGTGTTTTTATCGTCGCGCAAGTCCAATTTGGTACCCACCAATATAATGGGCGTGTTAGGGCAATGATGACGCACTTCCGGATACCACTTAGCGCGTACGTTTTCAAATGACGCTGGATTCACCAAAGAAAAGCAGATAAGAAAAACATCAGTTTGTGGATACGATAATGGACGTAAGCGATCGTAATCTTCTTGTCCGGCAGTATCCCAAAGTCCAAGATTAATGGGTTTGGCATCAACCATTACATTTGCCGAGTAATTATCGAACACAGTGGGAATATATTCACCAGGAAAGGCATTTGTTGTGTAGCTGATAAGTAAGCAAGTCTTACCGACCGCACCATCGCCTACCACGACGCACTTAATTGCTTGCATGTTGCTACTGGCGGGGAACTGAGATTATCCCACACGAAATCGATATAAGAGACGGGAGAGTAACAATTAATTAACTAAATGCTTTTTTCTGTGCGGATTGGTTAAAGTTTTTTTATCAAAAACTAATTGGAATTTATAATTTTCCTTCTTTGTTGTGTGATTGTGCGTTTACTTCACTTTTCCGCAAATTTTCCTTCAATTATGATTTTTATGTAGTGAATACGCGTTCAGCAATGCAATCTGTAGCGTATGTTCAGTCTGACAAGTTCATATATGTAATATGTTTCTTGTAAAATGTACTATTTTCAATTTTAACAACATAAAATATGCGAATGTGAAAAACTTACGATATTTTCCTTTTTATTTAAAGTAATAAAAACTTTATAATTAGTTAATAGATTTTGCATGATTACACACTTTTTAAACACATTTAAAAAGGTGGACAGCTCTGTTGATAGCAACTGTCAATAGAGTGCACTGCCTAAATGACGTTTCAGTTTTCTATTAATTGTTTATACGTGTTTTTATGTGCAATAATTTTATATTATGACTACTAAACTAAATGTAAATATTAGAACGCTTCTATCCAACTGCGAAGTGCTGTCAAAGGACGAAGCAAATTATTGGCGTTTGAAAAAGTTCATAAAATCTTTGGATACAATGATAGAGGAACTCAAGGAACTTGACGAGTTAGTACAACAGTTATTGGCTTGTGCATTATTATAATTGAATTATCTTTTCAGTTTAAGTAGTAATATGAAAATTGCAGATTATACAAAACGACTACAGGCTCTAAAGGTTCTTACGAATTATATAGACAGTCCACCACCTGTAAAAAGCCTACGATCTAAACTACGCCCAGCATATGAAGCAGGGGAGGATGCAATAAAGGAAATGCATCAACTCCAAAGTTCGAAACATTATGCAGATATACGAAAAGAGTTGCTAAGCGGTAGGTTTTAAAATTTGTACATTGAGGTTCATAAATTTAGTGTTTTGGTATTCTCCACAGAAGATACAATTCGCCGACGAAAGCCAGATGAGACCATAACAAATGCCGATAACATGAATGAAGCGGTTAAATATTACAATGAAGCTCAAGAAAAAATTACTGAGCATATGCTGTCGCTAACGCGAAATCTGAAAGAGCAGACAGAGACTGCAAATAGGATAATAAAGAAGGATACTGAAATAGCTTCAAGATCCACAAATATGGCTGATCGCAATATTAATTCACTGAACAAAGAAAACGAAAAATTAGCTGAACATTCACGCAATGCCTGGAAATGTTGGATGTGGTTAATGTTTGCGTTCGTTATTACAGTATTTATTGGTATGTTATAGAATCAATTATCGTGTATTTATTTGTTCTCATTTATTTTAATTGCAGGTATGGTATTATTTATGAAAATAATGAAAAAGAGGAAAGTATAGAACATTCCCTGTGATAAAATAAATATCTTATTCGTACACATTTAGTTAAGAAAAACATATAACTAAACAAATTAAAGAGAAAACTAAACACATTATATCCAATAAAACTATGTTTCCATTAAAAATTTGAAATATGAAACGAAAGATATTTTTATTCCCAGGGTTGCAAGTCGGTAGTAGAACAGTATTGTAAATTGTATTTTGGTGTTCATTAAACAGAGCATAGGAAGTGTCAAATTGACATATATCAAAAATCAGCCAGTATTACCAATCACACGTATCTTTTTTCCTTTTCTCTTTCTTTTTCCGGTCACCACAATGGTAAGACCTAAACTAAACTTTTCCAATAATTATTTATTTTCAAACATCGTAGTTTATACTTATTTTCGGAACTATACGATATGATGAAAACTCACGGAAATTAAAACACGAAAAAATGTAATGAAAACTTTTCTGTGCACCATTTCAGGGTATCGATATCAGCCACAAATACGATCGCAAAGTTCGCAGAACTGAGCCCAAATCTCAAGATGTATACTTGCGTCTTCTTGTTAAGGTAAGTATTTAACAAATTAATTGAATGCATAATTAACTATACGTACGAGTATTCAACTGTAATACATATATTATGTATTGAACGTATTGTTAGCTAAACATTTTGCTAATATACTGTTGTAATTATATTACAGTAAAAATTCTATTATATTTTTCTATAGCTGTACCGCTTCCTTCAGCGTCGTACCAACAAGAAGTTCAATCGCATCGTGTTGAAGCGTCTGTTTATGAGCAGAATTAACCGGGCACCAATGTCATTGCAGCGTGTCAGCCGTTTCTTCAAGAAAGCCGCTCAACCCGAAGCTACCGTTGTGGTTGTTGGTAGCATTACCAATGACATTCGTCTTTTGAAAGTACCAAAAATGACGATTTGTGCTTTACATGTTTCACAAACAGCTCGCGAGCGTATCATTAAGGCTGGTGGTAAAGTATTGACTTTCGATCAGCTGGCGCTTAAATCACCAACTGGAAAGAACACATTGTTGCTGCAAGGCAAACGTACTGCACGCACAGCCTTCAAGCACTTCGGCAAAGCTCCTGGTGTTCCACACTCTCACACCCGACCATATGTCCGATCAAAGGGTCGCAAATTTGAGCGTGCTCGTGGTCGTCGTTCTAGCTGCGGTTACAAGAAGTAAACAATTGATTTTGCACGTTTCTACGTTAGTTATTAGATTGTGTACAACCACGCAATTCTTATTTGTGACAATGGTTATACATTTATAGTGCTTGTCATCCTGCGCTGTATCAGTAATACAAATAAAAGATTAATTACTTTAATGTTTTCCAAAGTAAAATATGTGTTTTTCATAAAAGTGCTCAGATAATTAAAAATATTGTTCGCGTAAAAGTATATTTAAAATTAATTACGTGTACATGAATAGTTACGTAGTGATAATTGTGGATACCTATGTACCAACAAATTAGAATAGATCAAAACACTTTCTTTCATAATGTGCTCTAAAAGTTTTTTAACATTTTGTGTTAAAAAACTATTGCATTTATTAAGAGATTATTGAAATTACAACCAAAAGAATATTCGCAAATTTTTTCATAAGATATCAAATTGACTTAAAATGTAATGTATATATGTACATATTAGCATTACTTTATATTACTTTGATATAGTCATGTGCATATTACAAACATTATTTGACGCAGCTTTCTACATATATGTATATGCGGTCTTATTGCAAATGTCCACTCCAGTAATTTATTAACGGTTGGTCTTGAGGTTGTACGCCTAAAGCTTTTCTTAGTTTCGCTTGGCCATTGGACGATTTTGCCTGATTTAGACATATGACTTTGCTATAAGACATAAGAAGAAAAAACAAAAAATCAACGTCGAAGTACTGATTGTCAGGCCAACAATCCGAATATACGAACTTTTTCCACTCTTCCATTAAAACTCTTGTTTGCTTATTTAAGACCAGCGGTGTAAAACGTTTCTCGTCTACTGCCTTCATTAATTTTACCATCAAGTCTGGCCCTACAAAGTAATAGCTATAGTAATATAAATGTGAATATGTAAAGGATATTGATTTAACATACATTTTCGCGGCAATTCTCCTGGCCATTTCACACAAACCTTCTGACCATCAGCAGAATCATCTAAAAAGTCTACACGATACACAGAACTACATGCCATAGGTACTGCTATTTCGTTTGAAACAGATATTATTTTATAATCAGAACTAATAGAGTGCTGATGCTGGGCATCAATACGCATGAGATTATGCATTGGTTCTGGAAGTAGTTTTTTCAAGCACAACATAAAGTTTAACGTGCGATCTGAACTACCACGAACAATTATCTGTAAGTTATAAAAAAAAACTGTAACAAATATTTTTGTTTTTATATTATATCTACTTTTATTCCAGTTAGCGCGCAATAAACGATTGTGTTGAACTCTCGCCGCACGACTTCCTTTACATGTCTTAGCGAATAAAATTCTTCACGCTCCGGATCATTAATGGTTTCTTCGTACTTTTGTATCATTGGCAGTGTTATGTTATAAGTCAAACGCTGTTGCGGTGGACGGTCACTGCTTTGCGGTGGTAACCACGGCAAATTGCCGAAAGTCACATGTTCCGTCAGAAATCGTGAGCCGGCCAACAATATCCATGAAAAATGTGAATGCAAGAATGCAAATATATTTTCCTCGCCAGTAAGTTCTACTAAAGAGCGTGGTGTTTGTACCAAAACTTGTGCACTGGATAAACGACGTTGACGCGGTAATTCTTTTGTCTCATCATTAATTTTCTTGGCAGAAGCTTGTATGTCGGCGGATATTTTGCGCAGATGTTCTGCTAGAAATGGTTTTGTGTTTAAGAGAAAATACTTATCCTTCATAATAACAATTATTGAGAAGAGTTGGTAGAATCCGCGTGCCTAGAATAGGAAATGCAATACCTATTAAAAAAGGCATAAAATAATTTAATTGATATTTACCTGTAAATCGTTCACTTGAAATGTGTGACTTAACACATGTCCCCTTGAGGAGTCGCCAAAAAATACAAAACCTCCATCTTTATTGGAATTAATTTCGCAGCTGAGGCTTCTCACAGCTGCCTGTTTAACCAGCAATTGTACATCCGGCAAAGCAGCTATCTGTGTGCTTAAAAAAGTAGCGCCACTTTCAGTGTCTGTACTGTACATGCCATTAGTTTGTCCTAACGAATTGCATGCAGAACAAAGTTTATTTTCTACATGTTGTTGATTCAAGGACAGTTCTTCAAGCTTAGTATCTCGTAATGTTTGCGTACAAAATATAGCACTCGGGCCATGTGCCTCGCAAAAATGACAGAGCGCTATAACTGCGTTCATATTATCACTATAGTGTCTATTAATGCTATATGTTAAATAAATTTAATAAAACTTTGATATATGTATATATATATATTTTACAATTTCACTCTTTAAGCATATTTGATACTAAATATATATATAAATACATCGCGCTCAATACCCAAATTGGGATTAATTTAAATATGGGCTATCGAGTTTTTTTTTGCGGCAAAATTATAGTTTTCAATAAATTTGTTAACAAAGTTCAAAAATTTGAATAACAATTTTTCTGGTTTTTGTTATGTTATTTCTTAGCTTATACTGAATTTCAGATTCGTTCTGTGTACTTTTTTAACCATTAACACTCCATTAATTGTTAATACCCCCTTATTTTAGGGAAAACAACAAAAACATTTAAGATATTTAATATTTTTGATTTATTTACACAATAAAAAAAGGGTTGCATGATAACAAATGATACCATATGGGTATGCTTTTGTATAAACAGTATTGCCAGAAAATTTTTCGAGAGACCACTAAACCGCCTCCGCCGACTCTGAAACCAGAGAACGTATATCATTTACGTTCTCTGCTGAAACCACTAAAAGACCGCTAGCGCTCTCTCAAGCTACGCTAACTAATTCAAATATATAAAATAAGAAGGAAAGGAAAGCAATAATGTTAAAACTATTTTATATAAATAATTATTTTAATTAAAAAGCCTTTTAAAAATATAAATGATAAAAAAATGTCGATAATAAAATATTAAATATTATTTCAAGCTATTAAACTAATAACAGAGATTAAAATTTTTTCAATTATCACTTTTTAATTAGTGGCTAAAAATATTATCTTCATCTACAGAATCTCCGACAGTATCTTCTAGCTGAATTTTTTGAGATCGGTAAGCATCTTTAGCTCCAATTTGCCGAACGATATGATCTGGTATATCATAATTATGACATTATGATTTTTTAGCTAATAATAAGCCAGCTCTCACCATTAACTATGATCTCAACATGCGTAGATCCATCTTATTAATTATGTTCATACTACTAAAAAGTCTCTCAACGTCAGCTTAAGAGTGAGGCAATATCAAAAAGAAGTCATCTTTAAATCTTGTATGTCCTTGTGCGTACTTAAAAGCCAAAACTTCATACCAAAACTTCTTAGTATCCTTATATTCTTTCCATGTTAAAGTGTGAATTTGGTACCACTGGTCATCAATTTGAGCTATTAATTCCTCACTCTTATTATGATAAAAATATTCTATTAAAACGGTAATCTGTTATATATAGTAAACAACTGATTATAGACTATATACCTATACTGTATAGTAGAGAAAACTTCCAAAAAAGCTAGAACATCTTAGAGACAGAGAAAGTACTATATGTATATTATATTTACCATTATATATTTAATTTTCTGTATTGACCGTTGGCGGGTATTATTTATCACTAAAAAAACGACTAACCACTAAAAATTTTTTGCCAACTAGTAGAAGAATAAAACCACTAGTTTTAGTGGTGAAACCACCAAGCTGGCAACACTGTGTATAAATCGAGAGATTGGTATCAGAGAACGTATATCATATGATCATAATATATACGTAGAGAACGTATATCATATGATCATAATATATACGTATGATATACGTTCTCTGTTGGTATTCGATACAGAGAACATATGATATACGTTCTCTGCTTATACCACGATAATAATATGCGTGGTAACAATAAATTTTGTATGTGCTGGCAGCGCAATTATGATTTTGACAGCGACATCTGTAGTATGATAGTAAGGTAAGAATTATTATTTTAAATTAGAACCAAATATAACAAAAAAAAAATTATTTAAAGTAAATAAAAGTAAATAAATATAATAAAAATGTTATAAATGAGCGTATATATGCTGAATATAGTATTAACCTCAATGTATTACTGTGTTTGTTTACATGTATTGAACTGTCAGATTGTTGACTAATTTTTTCTGCTTAATTAAACAGAGAACAGAGATATATATCATATATATGTATAATATACGTTCCTTGTATTGACTGTCAAACATTATATACATATACAAATAAAAGTCTTTATCTAAAGAAATTTAATAATAATTAATTAAACAAAACATTGATTAAACTGTTGTTTTTGCTCTACTACCTACCTTTGCGTCTTGATATACATAAACATATTGATATTATTAAAAACAAAAAAAAATATGTATATATGTATATGCAAAAAATAATTAATAAGTCTGTTTAGAAGAATTATATGTACATATATTGCTATTAGGGTTGCAAATAATCCATTAAAAAATATTTGAATTAACATTCTCATAAAATTTCTTTTATTTTTTAATTCAAAAAATCTTAATTAAACAAATTTTTGATTGAAAAATTAAAAATAAATTTTTGATTATAGATATCGGGGTGAAAAAAATTTATACCAAATTTATAATTAATATTAAAAATAATAGTTTTTGAATTAACATTGCGTAGTTCGTGTTATACTATTTTGAACTAGAGCTCGTATAGAGTTATCATATTTAATACTCTAGAGCAGTGGTCGGCAAACTTACACATTCGAACGATTTATATATTATGATAAATTCTGATTTAGGGATTAAAAATTAAAGCTTTGTAAATAAAATGAATTATTTTCACTTATTATAAAAAAAGAATGCCAATTAATTTTTGTTGATATTTGAGCTTTGTTTACAGTTCACACTTCCACGAATAATATTTATATTTTTATATTTATGTTTGTATTATTTATTTACGCACTTGTGTATTTTTATTTTATACTATTCGCCTGCAATGCAATATGATTACTTAGGAGTCAATTTATTGCGCGCACGCGCTTTGTCATGCAATAATTGGAAGGAGTTTCATTTATCAAAGCAATATTAACCTAAAAAAAAATATCGCGTAAATATTCTAAAAAAAGAAAAGGGAAATAGCAAACGTGATTTAAATCAATCAACAAGCAACTGATATAGAAATATTCCAAGTATTAATATGCCGAGCAAGTTATCCTATTTCATACGCATACCTATGTATATACAAAATATCAAAGTCATATTTGATTATGTTTTTTTTTTAGAAATCAATTTTCCGCTTGCGCTAATAAAATTGCTTTGTAAAAGCTTCAAATTACAAAAAATGCATAAATAAATAATTGCTGAAAATGTCATTAAGTGTGTAAAATTATTTGAAAATATGAATTAATTACAAGTATATATTATCTGATCAAATTTGACACGGACTGACCTTGGTTTTTTCGATTTGAGCTCATTTTTGGAGCTCCATTCGCTAGCTTGTTGATTGTTGGTTAGTATCGTCTCGTATTCATAAACTCACGTATCGTCACCGGCGTTTGATGAAGGAAGGATTACGCTTCATACCCAAAACATTAACCAAAATGTGTTAAGAAATGTTGAGATCCTCCGCTATTTCTCTGATGACAACACGACGAACTTCAAGTACTGCTTCTTTAAAATTTTCGATGTTTTGTATGGTCTGTGTATTAACAGAGTTGGATGGACGACTCGCACGAGACAAGTTTTTGATGACTTTGCGATCCTCACTGAATGCTTTGTGCCACTTAAATACTTGTGCTCGTGATAAAGTAGAGTCCTCAAAAAAATTTCAAATTCCAAATTCTTTTCAAAATAAGAAGAAGCATGAATTAATGTTTGACTTATAAGTTTTATTTCTGCTCAATAAAATAATGAATTTCTAATCGTTTATATATACCAGAAGTAGATTTCATAAAAACATACATATTTAGGTATACGTAAAACATAACTAAATACATACATACAAACACATTAGTATATATAATATATTGTATATATACGTACATACCTATATAGAAGTGAATAAATTTTGGCATAATCACAAATTTAAACTTAGGTAATTTTTAGTCACAATAAATCAACATTTACATAACATACATATTTCATGTTAATTCACTATTAAACTTTCGGAACTATATATTTGCATATTTTGTTTCGTTTTGTTTTTGCTTTTGTTTTTTTCTCTTTTACATTTATTACTTCACATTTAATCGCTACGCCAAGTGAAACAGTAACTTAAAATTAAAAAAATAATAACTTAAATTTTGTAATATTTTTAACATTACAATAAAAATAGAAAATGATCCAGTTTGCTCTGCGTATGTGTGTGTGCATGTGGCTGTGAATGTGTGAGTGCGAATTGAGCTTATTTAAATTGTTTATGAGTGCGCGTGCGTGCGTGCGTGCGTGCGTACGTGATATGGATTTCGGATGTGCATGCGTGGGTATTATGTGCGTATTGAAACAAACCGTTATAATAATATTAATTGCAACTATCAACTACTAAAACTAAATGCGATAATCAAAATTAAATTAATTTATAATTAACCTGAAGTGGGACATAGTAGACAACACAATAGCAGGACAGATAGATAGATACAGAGAGAGTGAGGAAGGGGAATTGAAAACTTAAATTTTAATAATGTAGATGTAATATAATATGTTGTGTGTGTGTGTGTGGCTAACATTTAAGGATTTTCGGGTGGTTCATCCGGTGTTAGTAGACTTTGCGGTGCATTATCGAGATCGGCCAATACGACCGACGGGAATTCTTCATGCACCGAATTCGAATTTGAATCCTCTTCGAGTACATGCGGTGGCGGACGATTTCCCGGTAGGAATTCGTCCAAATTCGGTATATATTCAACAGTTGCGTACTCAGTTGGTGGCGCCAACGATGCTGTCTCTGGCGGCAACAATGGCTTGTCGCCCAACACTTCTTCGAGCACTGTTGGCGGCGGTGCCACAACTGCTTGTGTTCCAACAATTTTAGTCAATTCTGAAATAGCATGTGCTGTTTGTAGTGTTCCCTCTTGTGCCGCGGCCGTAGCTTGTGTTCCACTTATGCCATCACCTGCTGCGGCAGGCGCTTTTGCATCATCAACTCCAACATCTTCTTCACCAGCATGTGTCTCCATGGTATTGTTGTTGAAATCAACTGCGTTCGGCTTGTCTTTGGTTGTGTTCGGTGCCGCCGTTATTGTGCTGTTTGCGCTGACATTAACGCCTTCACCCGGATTTGCATTGCCCACCCCAGCAGTTAGATCCTCTACGCCGCCAGTTTCATTCGTTTCCAAAGTAGATGTGGGCGCTTCTAGAGTTGCTACTTGCTCGCCAGTGTGTGTTTCAGCTGTGGTTGTGAGGATGTTGGTAGCAGCGGTAGTTGTTGTTGTTGTTGAAGATGTAGTCGTCGCCAGTGGTGGCATTGGTGCGATTATCAGCGGTTTTATAATCGGCGCAATCAAAGGTGGCAACACTTCGTCACCATTATTTAATGGTGGATTGAGTAGTGGCACTATAACGACCGGCTTGGCATTGGCCAACACTTGTTGACTCAATTGTGTTGGTATAATCAGGGGATAGTTATTGACGAACAGCATCGGCAAGACGGTACAGACTTCTTGGTCAATTTCGAAACATTGCGATTTGCCACGAATGCGTGTCTCCTGCTTCAGCATGATGGGACAGAGTTCATTGAGGCGATTGTCACAAAGTATTGGATTGTCTGTTGGTGTGTAGAAAAGTGTTAAGAAAATGTTGAAGTTCTAGGAAATTAAGACGAGACTCACCATCTAAATACAACTCCAATTTGCCGGGCACATTGTGGTTCATACATCTTGTTTGCGAAACTAACTCCGATGATATCGACGATATTTGATTGCTGGTAAGGTTGGCTTGACACAGTACGGGTAGGCCGTGGAAGTCTTTCCCCAATCTGGTGATGTTATTGTAGGCGGCCTTTAAGATTTTGAGGTTCGGAAGGAATGTCTGAAAATATCAGTGAAAATCTATTAGTCCGGAGCGATTTAAAGGATGTACCTTTTGTATTTCCAACGACGGGACGAGATTTTTTAATGGTCACTACTCAAGAGTATATTGGGAATGTTAGTTTTGTGAGCACTTACTTTGTAATACTTGACTAAGTTTATATTTTCACGATAGCTGACAAATCCGTTTTAAAATATGTCTAACTTAAAGGCTCTCCGACTATTTCCCGGAAGACTTTCTGAAATACCTTACTTTTATTTTTACCATGGTGGTCAGATATCGGCAGCTTCATATCGATATTTTAGAAACTGACGGACTAGTTCGCTTATATACAGACAGACAGACAGACAGACAGATAGACTAAAACGACTCAGCTCGTCATGCTAAATTTTTTTATATATATATCCTGTTCAGGGTATAAAAAGATTTCCAGAATGGTATGCTATTTTATACTGATCTACTCACCCTTTCCATTTCCTTCAGCGTTAATAGTTGATTATGCGACAAATCTAACAGCTCCAACTTAGCCAATCCGATAAAGTCCTCCGGTAAAATACGTTCCAATTGATTGTAGGACAGACTTAGTATACGTAAGCTATTCAAACCCATGAGAGCGCCATCCAAAGATTTTAATTCGTTATGATCCAAATACAATTCGAACAAGTAAGAGTTCTGATCAATATTATTCTCCTGGTGACCGGTGAGGTGTTTGATTTTATTGTTGTTCAACATTAAAGTACGCAACATGACCAAACCGCGTATTTCATTCATGGAGAACTCCTCGATTTCATTGAAGGAAATATTGGCGCGATATAAACGACTCAGCGGCAGCAATGAACTATTCAAGGATTTGATGTGATTAACCGAGAAGTCAATGTCCTCCAACATTTTACACTCTAGAAAGTCGTCTTGACGTAAATACTCGATCTCATTGTTGAAAGCGTGAAATTCATTTAAGTTGCGCGCATGCTTGAAGATGCCATCGAAGGTGCGTATGAGATTGTGTTGCACATGCAGATTCTCTAATTTGTGCATGTAGCGCATGCTCTTCGGCAAGCGTTCCAAACGATTATTCTGTGCCATAATCAATTTCAAACGATTCGATTCCGGCAATTCATCATCCAAACTGCTAATCCGATTCATATTTATAAATAAAGATTCCAATTTGTCCAGATGTCGCAACGTGCTATTGAGATTCTCGATTTGATTGCGTCCCAGATGCAACGTAACCAGACTCGTCGGAAATGCGCCCTTATCCAAACGTTTTATATTGTTGCTCGGCAAAAAGAGATTCACCACCATTTGCGTGCCCTTGAGGTCATCGTGCAGTACCGAACGTATGCGACAGCGTCCCATATCGAATGTTTTTACAATCGGCATGTGATTCACCATGTGCTTAGGGATCTCTTCGAGTTCATTGTCGCTTATACTCAGATACTCCACGTTTGATAACCCTCGAAAAGGTAACTCAGGCACCGATCTAAAAATAGGTAAGCAAAGTAGATGATGAAAAGACGAAGAAGAAGCATGAGTTGTTTATCATTTGTTTTTGCTCGATTATTATGGAAGAATACATGTATGAATGGAAAGCTTCCGACGCTGAGCGACAATGCATCAACAGCAAAAATTATAAAAAACAAGTAAGGAAGGGCTAAGTTCGGATGTAACCGAACATTTTATACTCTCGCAAAGTCAAATAGTATACTCGTTTGAGATTTCTTTGTGGATTGACTGATATTTTCGGTAGAAGGTCAACTATAGGCACTGGGGTCCACATATTTAGTGCTTAGGGGCTTAAACAGTTTTGGTTCGATTTAGACAATTTTTGGCCACAAGGTGGCATACTTTAAACGTATTATTCACGTATCATTGTTGCTTGATATGCATAGTGGAAAGTGAAAGAATCAGATGGAATTTAAAATTGTGTTATATGGGAAGTAGGCGTGTTTGTAGTCCGATTTCGCCCATTTTCGCACTATGACATAGAAACATGAAAAGAACGTTATGCACCGAATTTGGTTGTAATCGGTTGAGCAGATCTCAAGATATGGGTTTTCACCTAAAAGTGGGCTGTGCCACGCCCACTGTCTAATTTTGAATGCGATTCCTATAAAGTCATCTCATACCATCTCAGAGATAAAATTTAATGTCTCTGGCGTGTTTAGTGCTTAATTTATCGCGCTTTTAGTAGTTTTTAACAGTACCGTTATATGGGGAGTGGGCGGAGTTGCCACCCGATTTCAACTATTTTCACACCGTCAATAGAAGTGCTAAAAACATTTGCTTCCAGTGATTTTTGTTATTATAGCATTAGCGGTTTAGGAGATATGCATATTAAACCTATTCGAGGCGGGACCACGCCCACTTAAAAAAAAAATTTAACTGCACATGCCCCTCCCTAATGTGATCCTGTATACCAAATAACAGTCTTGTATCTTATTGCGGAGCAACCGTCTCACGGTACTAAGAAACATGTCTACCAAGTTTCATAAGGATATCTCAATTTTTACTCAAGTTAGAGCATGCACGGACGGACGGACGGACAGACAGTCACCCGGATTTCAACTCGTCTCTTCATCCCGATCATTTATATATACATAACCCTATATCTAACTCGATTAGTTTTAGGTGATACAAACAACCGTTAGGTGAACAAAACTATTATACTCTGTAGCAACAGGTTGCGAGAGTATAAAAACACTAACAATATCAGTACTTTTTACATGTATGTACATATGTATATTATATATTATATATCTATATACATTAAAGCGGTTTGATTTACAGGGAGCCAAGGATATGGTTCATTCTGAATACGGCTCTAAAAACGATTTCGAGCCAGCGATTCTTAAGGTGAAGTTAAATTTTTAGGGATTATAAAAATTTCTTCGTCAGTGTTTGAAATATCCGAATGAAATTTAATACATAGGTGCATTTTGAGTTTCGATTGATCATTTGTCGGAATCGGCCAGATCGGACAACTATATCACATATCTCCTATACAAACAATTATTCAGTTATTTTATTTTCCGGTTCCTTTAATAAAAAAGCTAAGAGCACGTAATTTTGCAGAACTGTTCTCTAATACATACTAAAAATGACAGTGAAAATAAAGAAAATGGGACAACTATATCACATGTCTTTTAATAAACTAATTATTCAGATGTTATTCTAATACGAGTATATGCTGATCCGTAGAACATACGCGATTTTTTAGAAAAAAAAATCGACCCGCTTTAATATACATGTACATATGTATATAGTAATATATAATATGTATATGTATATTATTTGGATTTGTTTTGAATTATCAATCAGCCAACACACCGTCAGCAACGCGCGGCAACAACGACAGCCCCCTATATCGCCGAACCCAAACCAGGAGCGGTTGACAGATGCTGCAGTTGCCGCTGTTGTCGCTGGCTTTGTAGTTGTGCGATTACTTTCTTATCAAATTTGCATATTTCAATTTTTTCGTCACATTTCTTCGCCTGTTCTTTGCATATATTTTCTACATATTTGTTGTTGCTGTTATATTTTTGGAACATTGTTGCGGTTAATATAATTGCTATTGTTGTTGTTGTTGTGTAATTCATCAATATGAATGTAGCAATTGCGTTCAACTGTGAAATTATATTGACCGTATTGGCGTCCACTAGCAATTAGCCAGGTCTCAGAACAGCTTAGTCGGCAGCTTATAGAAGAAAACATTTAATAATACTACATACTCACATAATATATATGGATTTATAATATATATATATACATATATATTCTTGGTTTCGAAAAGATAAAAATCTGGGGTAATTGTCTTATGTTGACGCATTCTCAGATGAACTTTGTTTTTCATAGACACTTTTATATGCTACGGGCATACAGTATGTGTGCAGAAAATTAGAACATATGAATATGGAAGTAAACATTTTACGGTAAAATTTTATTTTTCGTATTTTTTTTTTAAATTTCTTTTCATTTTAAATACATAAAGTAAATCTCAATCAAATAATAGTAGTAGTAGTAGAAAGAAAAAATAGCGACTTCTTCTCGGCTACACACACACACACGACAGCTGAAGTTAAATCTGATATTTTTTAAGCCCATCGTTTACCAATTTTTAACTTCGGAGTATTTTTTAATTTTGTAGCAGCAGAAAACATACCTGAAGTAATTTAGAGGAATGCTGAGGACTTGACAGTCCTAGCTATCCTTTTTTTGCTTGTTCGAGCGCAATTAAATTGTTAAGGGTAATCGGTAAAAACCCTCGATTAAGACTCGTAGAACATTTGAAAATTAGGAAATTAGTTGTGTATTTAAGAGGCGCTTGATAACAAATTTACTATTATCACATAGTCAAAACAATGTTGGTCAGAACTTTTGGACTTGTTGCAATGCTTCAAACGTTAAGAATTTTTTGCTATTTTTCGATTCCTATATTTTTAAAGTTCGAATAATCTTTTTTTTTTTTTATATAATAGTGATTGGTACGATATAAATTAGCATACGCTTACTTAAATGACTTTTTCTCTGACAACCATCACTATTCCTACGAAAAAATATAGCTATTGGACTCTTAAATTTTCCTAAAACATTACCTTAACTTTTGCAAATTTTTCAGTGCTTATATTTTTTCGCCGGACATAGTCTCAACACAGAGCATAATGAGTTTCATTCACAATATTGTTTACGGATGCCCTTGTCTCAATTGCAATCTTTTGCAGTAATGCAATGAAAATAAAATGCAAAGAATAAACAGTTTTATGGGAGACACGCGCATTGAATGTCCTTTGAATCATAATACATAAAAATATATTATCAATATACAATATAAATGAAATCACAACAAAAATATAAATATATCACACCAAAAATAAAAGTACAAAGAATTTATTTATTATTATAATTAAAAGTTTAACGGCGTCTCGTCTAAGCATTTAGAACAAAGAAAATTATTTTGCAGTAATTATTTTGGATTCCAAATCATGAGGTAGCAAATACATGGTCAATGAACCTTTCAAGCATGACTTTCAGTCATGATCAGGTGTATGGAAATATAAGTGTGAGAGGGTTTCCGGTAAGTCAAAGCCGCATTCTGATAAAAGAATAATGATCATATCAATATTGATAGAACTTAACAAATTAGACAGCCACTTCAAGCATTCTTAAGACGAACATTTGCATTATTTGTACTAATAAACAAGTTATAAGTAAGTACAGCTGGGTTTTAAGTTCAGCATTTTATTGAGCTCCGATTTCCATTGTGCAAAACCTTATGAAGTTTTCTCGAGGAACTGTATTATATATTTGTTAACTCTAAATGAGTAAATTATGTCTTAAAGCTCAAGGGGTTTATTCTTCCTCAAGTTTTGCATAAAATAGGAAAAGCTTGTGAATTTAGGAGAATTTGTGTTTTAATAAGTTAAGGAAAGTCACCGAGTTGTTGGTTGTTAATTCATAGACTTTTGTCTTCGGTTATGTGTTAATAATACCTAGAGAGCCTTGACTAAAATGACATGATGCTATATTCAAGCTTTCGGACAGGTTAATCTGCTCATCACAAATTGCAGGGGATATTGAAAAATAAAGAGATCTACTATACAAGACACACACCGCTAACTGAAGTAGTCAAATTAGGACCGATCTTTGGAAGGTATGAATAAGGAAGCCCAGCTGCTGGGCATGGATAACAGGTTGTGCTAATTTATTTATTTTGTCGGTAGTAACGAGTATATTATCTAATTCTGTAATTTGGCTTTATCACAATTTCTTGGAAATCAACTCCATCCACTTTTAGTTTTATGGAAAGGAAGTACTTATGGAGTTAAGCAAGTTTTTACATTTCTTATAGATCGGCCTTGATAAAAATTTGTTTGCTTTTTCAAATATTTGCGAGTTTCGCGTTGTGTCCCAATAAACTTAAATATAATTAAAGTTAATCCAATAAACTCAAAAAAAATGCTCAATGATTCTATTTAATAGCCAATAAAGCAATGCTAAGGACGAACAATAAAAGCTGTCGAATAGATTGGAATGCACCGACTTCCTTCCCACTTCGACACCTGTCAATCTGTCAGCATGACACACTTGGCTTGGGCGCCACTTGTGACAAACGACATCACTAAAAATAGATCTACATCACAATTAACGACCATTTGTCTGGTATTAGAAATTCTAATTTCCTCCACTGCTGTGAGATATCCAGCCAACACTTTCTTTACACGCAAGTTGGCGCGCATGTGCAGAGCAGCACGATGTAAAAACAACAGCAACACCAACAGCTAGCAATAAATAAGACTCACACAAAACTGGTTGCAACAAGCAGCCACGAAAGTCTTAGCTCCCATTGAATGTTTGTTTGGTAAAACCCACTTAATGATAGGCTGCAGAAAAAACAGCAATCCAACCTCCTCTATCATTGCTTATAACTGAATTAATTAAATTGTTGCAAGAAATTCCAGTGGCGCCTGCTCGTTGCTACTGGCATACGCACGCGATGCAAGCGAATGCCATACCCTGTAAGAAATACGAACAAACTTTTGCCAGCAGTTGTTGGATTTTGGTTGTGGTCCGCATGCGTATACTTCAGGGGCAACGGCGGCTGCTACAATTTGAATAACATGTGTGATATTGTAGAATTTTCCAACAAGGCATGTGTGTGTGTGTGTTAGAGTCTACTTAGTGCAGTGCATTATCAAATGCTTGATGGATGCTCTGGCAATATGCACATGCCACATATACATATCCATCAAACACGCGTCCATGTTGTTAGGAATGCTTGCGTACATTGCATTATTCATCTGGGAATGGTCAGTAGAGAGCTTTTTTCCGCAATGTTTTGGCGCCATTGGCACAGCACAAGGCGTGCTACTGCGCTTAATAAGGAGTGCGATCGCGATTACGATCGTGATTGCAATGTGCTATTCATAATGATAATGTCTGACTCCTTTGCTGATGGGCTGTTTTGACAATTGATTGGAGTATCCTCGCGTCTAATCACCAACAAACATACACGCACACATTAACACTAACTGGTTTCATTGTGCGTGTTCTAAGTTGCGTCAAAGTGATGCACATTCCATGAATTCCGTTATCGTTGAGGATGATGAACGGCTGTCTACTAGATAGCTTCTATTTTTAGCTGGCCATTGGTTGGAAAATATCGACAAACAATTTATTTATACGAGTAAGGCTAGCTATTTGAGCATGTGACAATCTATTTTCAATTTAGACAAGATTCCTTAGGACTACATTGTGTTTTGTTGCTATTTGCGAATGGTCAGGAAGTTAAGCTCTAGATAATTGATAAATTGCAATTCGCAGTTGGTAATTGGTTTGTAGATTGGAACTATAATCACTTTGCCAAGGCTTAGGCTTAAAGTGTATTTATTATATGGCTTGCATACATGATTTACATCTAAGTACATATATGTTTGATGCTCTTCTTGTACTAATAGAGTAATTAAGTAGTGTTTGAGAAACTACTCACAGAATTTGAGCAACCGTTCGGAGGTTCAATAAAACATGTAAGATGCTCCCTTGAATGGATAACAAGAATATTTACTCGTACACCCCACAAAGAGCAAATAAAGAACAAAATACTTGTAAGAAGTAAGCACTATACTCCAGATCTACTTAAAGCTTGGACCACTTTGTAAGGCTTAATGATGATACAAAAAAAAAGCTTGGAAAAGGGATACTGAGCATACATAGGTAAGATTGCTTAGGATGGATTCGAGTGCTCAATCTGGAGGATTTTTCCAAGGAAGACAAAAGCAAAGCAGTGAGATTGTTTTTCGGCTCCAGCAGCAAGGCATTATACTTATCGACTACAGTGATTTGAAATAAATAAATGGAGCCTTACAAATTTTGTTGCGGAGTAGAAATAAAAATTTGAGTTTGTGAATATTTATGGATAAGGTTGCCACCTATTTACAATTTTAATTAAATTATACATTTTATTTTTGAATAAAAAATCTTAAAACCATTAAAAGATTAAGAGTTAAAAATATTTGTGTGAAGTGTTGCTACCTGTTTGAAAAGCTTTTTTCAACAGGATTGGTAAAAAAAAACGAAGCGTTACAAAGTGAGTATTAAACTGTGAATATTTGAGAAAACTATAAATTTAAGATTAGGTTTGAGGACGGTTGCCACGTGTTGAAAAATATTTAATCAGCTAATTTTATAACATTACGAATTACTAGGAAAAGGACATTCGAAAAAGCGGTTTAGGAAGATTTCTAAGAGAAAAACTTTTTCCGAAAGCGGTGCCACCTGGTTAAAATGTTGTATTCAAAAAAATTATTAAAATTGAGAAATTGTTGCAATATTGGCATAAAATTTAAAAATTTTGTTTATATATTTTCATATAGTTTGAACATAAATTGTTTTATAAAAATTAATAAGATTATAATGTTTCAGGCTTATTCAAAAAAATCCGGAAGCAAATTTCTTAACATCAATTAATTTTTTTTTCACTAAAAATACTACCAATTTAAATTTCGAATCTTTTTACTTTCAGAACCACAAAACTTATCGCTTGGCGTTTAACTAAATTCTATCTCACCAATGAAATTTTATTCAGCATCTTCTGTCCCCACCTCAAGTGGCAGCAAATGCGACTCATCAAAACGTTGCATGAGTTCACCACAAATGTGATAAAGCAATGATTGTTTCTAAAAAATATCTTAAGACTAATATAAAAAAAGTTTAAGAATTTTAGGAAGAAAACAGTACACAATTTCTGAGTTGTCTACTTTTAGGCTATGTGGCGTTTGCTTAAAATTTTAAAATGAAGGTATTTATAGTCAAAGTCGGTAACCTGATTAACCTTTGCTTGGAATGAACTTTAACTAGTATTGAATTAATATCTACGAAGTGAAAACAGTTTTGTTTTAAATTCTGATCCTTTATAAAGTTTACCAAGCAGAATTCGGAAGGTTACTTTTGTGGCAGCAGGGCCGTTACAAGTACATGCTACGAGCAGCGTCACTATTTTATAACCTCAAATCGATATACACAACTTTAAGCTTTTGTGAATTACTTTTTGTTAATTAATTTAATGTTTTTAAGGAGCGCTCACCTCTACAAGACAGAAACTCAAAATCTAACTATATTTTTTTCGGTTATTTTATCGAATTCCGGGAGGTCTTTTCTTAAGAATTGACACCAGTAGATAAATTTATCTTCAAAATTGGAGAACCGTAAAAAGTATTGCCTACATTTGGGCGTATGCTATTATATAATATAACTATTTGTATCGAGGAATTGCACCTTAAATATTGAATGATACTTTACTAAAGTTAAAAAAATTTACCGTTTCTTTTAATATTTGTACATAGGGATGAAATATACTATATGCGAAAGACTAAGCATTTACCATAGTTATAATTATACTGAAATTACATTAGGTTAACTGTTTACTCGCTGCTAAAAAATAACAAAAATTCGCAAAAATCACCGCTTCATTTGATTTATGATGTGAAAATGTGGGAATTTAAAACCAAAAAATCTTCAACACGATTTATTACTTTAGCAGCTAATGAAAACGTGAATTATTTTAATAGACTAATAAAATCAGAATATTGATTTATATACTATGGTATATGGTATATGTACATATAAATATGATATTTTTTAAAAAGAATATATATGTATATTTACATATATACATTTATACATATGACAGTGCAATCAATAAAAAATTTCCCTCGCTGCAAGCAGAATCGCCGCTGTCACTAGATCTATGCAGAAGCACGATTGTTTGCGTGTTATCAAATATATTTTATTAGTTCATGTGCTCTGTGTGCTCCAGAGACGTCACAAAGTGATCACTTCTTTTTTAGCAGATAAGCAATGAGCGGCGGGGTAATAGTTCTTCCTCAATTCTTCATGATAGAAAATAATTTAATTTTTTGTTTTTTTGTTTTACAAATTAATTGCTCTTCATATTAGTGTTGCTATTGTTGCTACTTGGAATTGTCAATAAACATTAGACATTTAAATTTTATGATTGGCGCCAAAATAATATAACAAAATATTTTTATTGCCGGTTTATGACCATTTAATGGTTTTGATTATTTGCTTTTACTGCTCATATTTTTTTTATATGTTTGTATGTATGTGCGTTAAGAGATATGTATTGGTCGGTATAAATATGATAATACAAGCCAATGTTTTTAAGTTAGAAGAGCAAAATTTGTGCATAGAATTTATTAATAAGCACTAAGGCCCTTTAGAAAGCTATGTAGTACGAGTAGACCTTAGCATATCTAAGTCCGTAAGCAACTAGGCCAATGGATATGGTATATACTATATAATTTAAAGTGCATTTAAATCTCATAAAAACTGGCTACTTTACTAATATCGACCAAACTTTCATTAGATTTTCTTTAAATTCTTTAACTACATGATCAGTCTCAAACAACGCTCTTTTCTAACCATGGTGGTACAAATTTCTATCGTATTTAGTTTAAATGCTGTCGGTGAAATATGACCTCAAATATCTCACCCTCAGAATATCTGTATAGACATAGCTGTACTCTTTTATACTAATCCATGCCTTGAACACAAATCTGCATTAGCAAAATATGGCTTTATAGTGGCGTTAAACTTTTGATCCCAGGTTCGGTATATATAATTAATATTAGTTACAATATTATTATTGCTTCTACTACGCAATGTTTATCGCTCGTCTTCATAGCGCGTAGAATTCTCATATAAACAGACATACGAAGAGACAAAAAAAAACGTATTCAGAATACGTGTCGTTCGTGTATATTGTTTATTTAAATGAAACCGTTTATAAAAAATTCCATTGGAGCAACCAAAATTACGATGTGTGTAGAGTTTTCAATAAATTTGGTAAACTGATAAATGTGACATATTTTACAATGTACCTTTGACAAGAGCTGTCAATTAAAAGATTACCAGATATGACATTTGACATCGTTACAGTGGATGACATTTGACAGTTAAAATATTTTAATTTTTTTGGAAGTGACCGTTATGTCAATTTTTCTCTTGACTTTTCCTACTGGGTGTTTACTGTTTATGCAAGCTACAAACTATTTAGCCATTAATTTGCGTTTGGGGTCAACATTGCGGCGGTCGTGGTGTGGGGAAAGTACGCATGACGGAGTTGCTTCAATTGAATTTTATTGTTACGTTCAATCAATGATCAAGGGGCCAGTATAGGTCGTGTGACAATTATAATATTTAAAATATTGATCAAGTTCACAAACTCATTTGTACAGATGTATATTGCATATTATATGTACATACACATCAACATTGATATAGTATTTGCATATAAATTTATTATTTGAATGCGCCTGTGTGTGTAAAAACTTAAAGGGCTTTTTTGGCTTTCTGTGAAGATCACTTGGCATTCATTTGTATTTTAAGATAAACCCGAGCTTGTCAACATTTTAATTAGTGATAATTGAATTGCAAAAAAATTACGGAAATTTTCATTGCTCATTATTGTAAAAATACGGACGACACTGTTTTTCTATTTCCTATATTAAGGAAATTCTATTTTTTTTTATTTAATGTGAAATGCAATCGATGCAATTAAGTTCTGAATATAACATCATTCAAATAGCCTCCACGTCTTCTTTTGCAGGAACGAATTGGATGAACCCAATTTTCGAGTACTTCTTCCACTAAATCAAGTCGTATGTCATGAATACCACTTTCAATATAATATTGGAGTCTGGTTTATTGCTAAAGACCAATGACATCAAATAACTCCACAAGAAGTAGTCGAATGGTGTTAAATCACAATTTCTTGGAGGCCATTCAATGTCACAATTTCTTGAAATTATCGAATCTCCAAACTTTTCTCGCAAAGTACGGAATACGGACCGATGATTCCACTAGACCAAAAACCACACCAAACTGTCAATTTTGGTGAATGTAATCGTTGTTCATGAATAATTTGTGGATTTTCTTCGCACGAGAATCGACAGTTTTGGTTATTTACCGCACCACTCAGATGAAAGTGAGCCTCATCGGAGAAGATGATTTTCTTAAAAAAATCGTTATCATTTTAAAGTTGTTCTAAACCAAATTTAGTAATTCACGACGTTTACGTTGGTCCAATGGCTTCAATTCTTGAGTGAGAACAATTTTATTCTGAAGTAAGCCCAAATTCTTTCTCAAAATCAACCAGGTTGTGGTTTGAGACAATCCCAATTCTTAAGAACGTCTTGGAATCTAGAAATTGTGGTCTTCAGCAACACTTGGAAATATGGAAAATAAGTACAGATCATGACATATTAAAAATGGCCGACACGACACTTAGATATCATATCATCCCTATTGGAAAACCCGATATAAGTATGATCCGAATATGAGTAGTCAGTATGACGAACTGAGGCGATTTAGTCATGGCCGTCTATCTGATATATACTGATACTATCATATAGTTGTCATACAAACTGACCGATCAAAATCAACAGAAGTTAATGTTATAAGAACCTTTGAAAACAAGTCTTATACAACTGAATTGTTTAAGAATGTCAATATATGACCGTATTTGTAGTGGAACCCCCTTTCTTATCCAATCTCAGCTTTTGAACTTGAATGAAGTAGATAACTAAATAAAGGTTAAACAAGAGGGCGTTCAATTCTAGCAGTATTATATAAGATATATGAGAAAAATGGATTGATAGTTAATAGGTTCGCATCGATTCAATAAGTACGTTTTTTAAAGGCAACTTTTAAAGACTTTTAATCGAAAGAGCTTGAAAATGGTATCGCATATGAAAACTTATCATACAAAGCGCATTTGAATCAGCCATTATTCTTGTGTAATTAAATTTATACATATGTATATTCAGCTTATTTGCATGTACATTCGCCTGATTACTATTGTATTGTTTTATTTACGATCTCGATTTAGTTACGCTTCTTAAATGTAATTAATTAGATTTCATGTGCCAGCCTCCTTAGTGCATTCACCAATATCAGAGTACTACATGTATGTTATAGTATTATTTATACAAGACACTATACCCGCGCATACACAAGTAAAATTTTATGAGTATTACTCAAAGTTAAGTGTATTCCTTATTGTCTTCATAACATTTCCTTTTGTCTGCTTTGGTCCGGTCAGTTGCATATTATGGCAATAGGTCAATTGATATAAATTACTGGCAACAGCAAAGATTGAAGCCACCAATGAATTGAGTCGTTGGCAAATGAAATAATTCGATTACACATACATAAATACTTACAAACATATATTTTTTTGTCTTTTTGCTTTGAATAATTTCTACTATTTTCTTTTTTTCTGTTTTTTTTTTGCATTCTTGCGCATTGAGGTATTCTATTTCTTGACACTTGCATACAAACATCATCTGTATAAAATGAAAGTTTCACTCGGAAAACGAAAATTCCTAAGTATTTTATGTATTAGTAAAACTAATTATTTAAATGAGAGTCTACTTATAGTCTGGAGTGATTTAGTTCGTACTAGTAGAGTGCAGAATTGTTTATTTCACTTTGTCTACGTCATTAGAAAATCTGAAGAGATTATTATATTTAAAGGGAATACAAAATAGTATTTCATTTTTGCAGTAATCTCTAGAAATTGTGAAATCGCATTTATGCACGTAGTAAGTGCTGTACAGAGTTCTGCAGGTGCCAAAAAAGAAGGTGATTTGTGATAGTATGGGTTTAGATCTAGTAGCCTTTCTTAAAACCTCAATTTTTAACGGATCAGAGCTCCGCTGTCTTCTAGCAGTTACCTATTTCGCGATAGATGAGCAGTAGTCAACTGTCAGCAGGTAATTAATAACTACCCAAGTGCGATTTCCGTTACAAGGATCGACCTATCCTAACCTAAACTGACTATCTGGAATCGAAATAAGGATGGTTCGGCAATGTCCAGGTTATAAATATAAATATCATCATAAATATTATCAGTTCGTGATATAGTTATTTTGACAAATATGAAACACTAACTTTGTCGCCCAATTAGAATACTTGATTTGTACAAGATTGGCACGGCTTCATGGTATTCTTTTACAAGTAACAGCCAGAAAATTATATCTGTTCCAAATGAAAAAGTAAATATGTATGTCGTTTATATTTCAGAACAAAATCTTGCGCGGGAAATTCAAAATCTCACTAATTGAGAATTTTACGAAACTTCGGCGTTTTCTATTAATATTAAATCCATTTATAGAAATACGTTGGAAACCTCCTAGACTTAATTAAAATTGTCGCACATAATTATGTTTGTAACTCCAGTCATAGAATCCCAGCTGTAAGAGCGCTTGGCAACAAAAGTGGCATAAAAGGGCTTGACCAAAATTTCAGTTGAATTATATAGAAAAAAGAACCTTTACATATGTACATATATGTATGTGCCTGCGTGCATATGTACTTTTATATATGAATTTATTTTAATTTTTTTTTAAATTTTAATTTCTATTCTTGTGAAATTAAATGAATTAAAACAGAACTGAACTGATAAGCGGGACTTGTAGCTATTCAAATAAAATACTCCTGCATAACGTCAATACACAACCTATAATAACAACACATAAATGTCAAACTAAGCAACGACAATGACAAGAAGACATAGTAATTATTGTTTTATTTGTTATCAATGCTTTTTCAATAAACATGCAGGCATAAGGAGAAATAACTATAAGTATGTATTAATGTAAGTGCCGTTAGAAAATCTGATTAAATGCAAAGTTGCTAGTTTATATTTCAAGCCATTGATAGTGGCAAGTGCTGATCACGCTACACATACAAAATGCCAGAACACATGTTTATGCCGGGTGCTGGAGAACGTACATACAAACATGCAATTATTGAGAAAAATAGAAAAAGAGTACATAATTGTGTATATATTATATAAAGGCTATATCAGCAGGAAGTTATATAAAAGGTTTCGAATATTTACCCTTAGCTTATTATGTTAGGTTAGTTTAAATGTGGCTGAATATACCAAGGCAAAATGAGAGAGCAACTTAGAAAAGGAAAGTTCGGCGATTGAAATGATAGAGGATGCCACTTAGACACATTAAAATACACACATAACAGCTTTTAGCAGCAGAGTTGAGAACTCTAAAAAACTAACCTTGTTTATCTACAATAAGCCACTAATATGGGGAACCCTTTAATTTGTCTATCGATATGCTAGAAAGCTCTTCTGTTCTGGTTTTGTGATGGGATCAATCGTTATAACGAATATCCATGAGTCTCATGAGTCTAACAACTAATACAAAAGTTTCGATAGAAAGTTTCATACAAACTTTTATTTACCTTAAAGGTAATACAATAATACTTCTGACTAAATAAACATTGCACTCAGCTCATCGGCCGCATTGCTAGTGCCACTCTACAGCCTCTGTCGACAATCTCTTTGTTCTACATTTGAGTACAAGAAAATATTTACGAAATTATCAAATTGTCAACAACTTTTCATACAAGGGCTGCGAAGAGGTTAGACGGCGCATTTCCTAATTAAATATTTTTTGTTTTGTAAATTCATTTACAGTCCATTTCGATTCCGAAGTGCAAATTATGCGCGGCAGACAGCACGGCGATTACTATTGGGCGAGCAAAAGGCATATACTTGCAAGCAAATCGCAATGGTTTACATACATATGTACGTGTACTTGTATAAACGTATGTATAGGGTTCTTAGAAGACGTCTTCGAAGAAAAACTATACAAACACTGCGCATACTATTCTGCAATTGTTTATACTATTGTATTTGAATATCGTATAAACCATTTGTGGTACTAATTACTTGATTGGAAGCGTAATTAAATGATATGCCCATTATGTATTTATGGTATATGAAATGTAGTTTCTTTTTTTGCACTCACACATACATACTAAAAAGGTGTAGGTGGTTGAATACACTCGCACGCATCGTGAGAATGAGTTCATTCCTTCTGAAAGGGTGAACAGAGTAGGCAATTTCGTAGGTTTTTTGCCAAAGATCATTTCCAAAATTCAAACATATCCGTAACAAGAAAAATCGTTAACTTCGGCTGTACCGAAACTATAATACTCTTTACAGGTGCATTTCTTTAAGTAACGTCAAATTTCATGAAAATAACTTGTCCAAAAAAAAAAAGGTTTTCCATACAATTACTTGATTTGGATCGGTAAGTTTGTATGGTAACTATATGCTACATTAGACCGATTTTGGCGTTTCCAACAAATGAACAGCTTTTTGGAGAGAAAAGGAGGTGTGGAAATTTTTAGATTCATATCTCAAAAACTGATTGATTAATTCGCGTATATACATACAGAAAGGTGACTGTTCAGGGTATAAAAAGAAATAATCGTTTAGTTAATGCACTTATTTTGAATTGAATGTTAGCTAGAGCTCAAAACAAGCTTCTAAATCAATACATACGAAGGCCTGCTTAATACAAATAGCTCCATAGTGCTATGCTTCCCTTTTATGCACACGATGCCAGCAAGGCAAATAAGTAGCTAATAATTATTCCTTGTTTATTTCTAAATATTAATTTTCTTTGTGATAGAAATAATACAAAGTGCAGCTATCAAAGAGATGTAAGTTTAGGCGCTATATAACATCAAACAATCGATTGTCGAAAAGTGGTTATAATTTAAATTTTTTCTCGGGTCATGGATGTAAATTTTGCAAGTAATGAGGGCTTTTTGCATATAACAACTCAATCTGCTGTGGCGGAATACATTAATAGTCTCACTGCACTACTAAATTATATTATTATTATTAATTATCTGTCTGAACCGTTTCAGCTTGTACCCTCGTAATAATTTTTAGCTTGCCTAAGACAATAAGTTTGAAGAAACTACCATTCCTGAGTATTTGATGGTTTTATTTTTTTTCTAAACGGTTTCTGATTAGTTTTTCGCACTTGTATTAAACTTTTTAAACACAAAATGTTAATAAAAATATATCTTATCTACTAATCTATACATATGTATGTACAAGGCTGGACCAAAAAAATCATTTTTATTTTTAGATAACGTGAAAATAAAGCCTGAAATGAGAATCTGGTAAAATTTGCGCTCTTTATATAAAAATGTATTAAGAGTTGGCGCATTGTGATTCTCGATTTTTCATATACATATGTAGTTAGATATATGACACAGGTATATTTTCTTATTTCGTTTCATATTTAAATGCACATTTTTTCGCTAACTCACCTCAGTGAATTCCATTGCATACGTAACTTAACCAGACTCAATTTCATTTCCATAAACGAGCGCATTTCCAAGTCCTCAAGTTGTGAATGTGATATTTTTAAGCTTATATTAACTTCCGGTTCAAATTTATTCGAAAGAGCGTCGACAATTTTGTGGAACGAGTCCACCTTCTCGCACGACAGCTCCACATAGTTGTCGGCATAGATCGGTTCACAGGTACAGGGCGATAGCTCAGGCCGCACGGCGCAATGCACCGAGGCGACATTCGTAATACTCCAAACTGCATAAACAAACGATGCCATTTTGGCACGATAGGTATGTAGCTTTATTTGTTTTCAACTGGTTTTTTCGTTTTTCAAAATGTTTTCAATTAGTTTTTGTTTTTTATTTTATTTGCACGTTGTCACTTCGACGAGTGACCGATTATACAGTCAAATAATTATAAAATTGTGTTTTTGTTTTTCTGTTTTACTTTTTTCAAATTACTAACACAAATTGAATCTTTTTTAATATTTTGCTCGGCTGTTTTGAAATGTTACTCGTATTTATTATTATTGTTGTTGTTGCAGTCAATGCTTATCAATGTGACTTTCATCGCAAAACAATGCGCCGTTAAGCTCACAAAGCGACGTACATACACACGTTTGTGTGTTTATTCGCATGCGTGCGTGTGTGTGTGTGTGTATATGCGTGTGTTTATTTATATTCATTTGCATGTGTGTGTGTGTGTGTGTACGTGCCGGCTTTGCGTGATTATCACTGGTGTTTTTTATCGCATTAAAGTCGCCTTGTAGGCGTACGCTGGCTTCACGCTAACTCTTACTTTTGACTCTTAGCGCGCGTTCTTAGCCGCTCACTATCAAGCACTGTTATTTCTATATATGTTTGTGTGTAAATGTGTAGGTGTAGGTATGTGGGTTCATGCAAGGATCTAAAAGGCATGCAGCGCAGCGTGTCACGGCACAAGCACTGGCAATTAACAACTAAAACTCTGTCGCTGAGGCAGCGACTTCCACCTAGAAGAGGTGTTTCCAGGCAATAGATAACTGTTTGCGGGTTTTTCGCACGACTGCGACTTTTCAACGTGTTAATGCACAATTGCGCCTCGTTTCCGTGGTGAGTTTCGGCTTACAGTTATTATTGTGTGAGAAGTGGTTCATAGAAAAATTCTTGTATTTGACATAATTTTTTTTAATGGTGATTTATTATAGAAATAAAATTTAAAAAAATCACTTTTCAATCTCTTATTATTTTCCAGTTTTCGAATTGCAAAAACTATATATTAACTGTTATTTTTTTTGTTTTTGTTTTTACTTGGGTAATGTCTTTAATATTTTGCATTTATTTTTGCTTAGGCCTACAATTTATGTCTGTCTTACGCGCTGAACTCAATTCCAATATACACTACAATCGGTTGGAAATTTATTTTGTATGAATATGCAAATATATACCGTTAACATTTGACATCCACACAGCGCACAGTGCACAACAACAATATAACACTTGCATTAATCTACTTTTATAGTAGAAATTGTAAGAATTACCGTAAAAATAAATTTTCTTTCGTCGACTTATATGCTTTGCTTTAATTTTTTGTTGTTTCTAAGTCATTTCGTCGCACGCTTATATATTTTGCGAGGTTTTTCCACAATTATTTTACATACTTTTCTTTGAAAATGTTATTTTGAGAATTTTACTCTCAGTTTACATTTATATTTCTTACTTATAATAAACCCGTTATTTTTGTGCGATCTTTGTACTTTGTTTCGCCGCTGAGTAAATATCAAAATTTAATCTTTTCCTCGTTATATATGTACATATAATGTATATATAATAAATTTTAAAATATTTTTCTGATATTTTGCAGTTTTTGTTTTTTATTATTATTTTATTTATAATATTATTATATTTCAGCTGATATGCGCGCACACCACGATCGTTAAATTTCTACTCAGCTCACACTTCGGTTCAGTTCATTCAGTTGAGTTCAATTGAAAATCGTTGCTCCGCTATTGACGTCCGTTTGCCAACGCGATCCGATTACGACTGGGAAACAAATTCACTGTGACGATGGAGGATAGTCGTTGTGAAGATCAGAATCGATTCTTGAATGGTGGCTGTCAGCGTTTGTCAGTGCTTTGGTTCGACGCCGCTGTTTTTGTTGTATGCGTGTATTGGTGTGCCATTGCTATTGTTGTTGTTGTTGTTGATGGTGATCGTCGTCAGTATTGATTCGCTCGGTCGGTGTTATCGCAACGACATACAACTACTGTTTTCACAGCGCAACTGTTGCAGCCATTGACAATACAGCAAAATAGGCACACATACAAGAAAAGCAGCTTTCAATCGCCAGTTGTTCGTAGCATCTAGCTCCCGGCTCCAGTCAGCCTTTTTACTACACACATACATTCATATGTTACATCTACGGGAGCTTTTTGTTGTTGTTTCATTTTTGCACTGCATTTCTGAATCAATCTGCGGCAGGCGATCGATTGCTCGGCTCGGCACCAAGTATGTGTGTTGTTATTATTATTGTACACTTGTGCCGCGCTCCTGCAATTGTTTGAATGGCTGTGGCTGATTGCTTCAGGTTCAGTTCTTGCTGTGCTCACAAACCTACCGACTTAAGTTGGGTGCTGGAAAGTTTTTATCAGTGGTCGCTGCGATAAACTCATCATATCCAATTCAGTAATTAGACAATTGTACACGCAATCCATCCGGAAGAAAGTATTCTCATATAAATCAGCATCTCTCTGTGCAATTAAATGCTGGCCGCCGTTGTTGTTGTACGTTTTTCACGCTATTGCTAATTGGCAGTTCGGTTGCTTTATTGCCTTTTTGTCGATCGCAGCTAAAGTTTTAAGTGGCCATCTCATTTTCGACTGATGCATTCGATTAGCTGTTAAAATATCAATGGAAGCGTATAAACACTTACATAGTGGCATTCTTGTCTCCTTTTCTTAACGTTTTTTTCATTGTATTATACCCTGATCAGGGTATATAAGGTTTGCCATGACGATTATAACATCTAGAAAGAATCGTCGGAGAGCTTATTAAATGTAAAACATATATAAATATTATTATTCAGTTTGACGAGCTGAGTCGTTGTCTGCGAACTAGTCGCTCAGTTTTTGGGATATCGTTCTGAAATTTTGCACTCACCCCTTTCTCCCCAAGTGGCTGCTCATTAGTCGGAACCGTCGATAACGGACCACTATAGCATATAGCTGCCATACAAACTAAACGATCAAATCAAGTTCTTGCATGAAAGTATTTTAAATTTGTGTAGTGTATTAGAGCTTCGGTGCAACCGAAGCTAACGTTTCTGTTTGTTACTTGCTTTATTTAATTTTTTTTATATTTTATTCAGCCCTTTAGGTGTTCTTGTTCATGCTTAAGCAGCTATTTGGTCAGTCCAGTCCAGTCCAGTGGCTACCTAACATCGCGATAAAGAGAATTTGTATATTTTTGCGAAATGCTCTTATGATTTATCACAGCTGATGACTCACAATTTGTCGTACTTTCCTATTTCCACACAAAACGCGCTGATTGAATAGATATTTCCCGATGACAACATAACTAAATGAAGAATAAATGTCATTAAATTAATTGAGTCTATGAGCTCTATGAGTATTAATAATTTGCATAATCTCGCAGCATGTTGCTATAGAGTATATAAGTTTTATTCACCTAACGGTTGTTTGAACACCTTCAATTAATTAAGATATGGATATAAATGTATGCTATATTAAATGGGGCACGATGACAAGAGTAGTAGAATTCCGACAAGATGAAAATTGATACACATATTACTTCGCACTCTGAGCAGGTAGGGCTTTAACACCCACAAAAAGCCCTTAACTGAAAGATTATTATTTAGAAAGTAGAACACTATGGCGGTCATAAATTCATTATTCGACTCAATGCCCGGCGAGTGATCGCGAATACAGTAGATGGGACAACAGTTCGCAGCCTAATTTAACCAATTGGAGCGTGGCGACAGCAGAAGTATCGCGGAATTGAGTCTCATAACTGTTTTGTTGTATCAATAATTATATCAGATATTTTAGTGGCTTTAAGTGCTCATGTTGTCTTAGCAATAACTGCTTAGCAAAAATTCGATCCACTTGTTCCCTTAACCCAATATAATGATTTTTGAGCTTCTGATCGATTGTAATTGATTCGCAATGTCATGGACTAAATTTTTGCCATCACCCGATGCCATGCCACGTTGCTAATGGGTGGTTACAATCTCAGCAGGTTTAAAAATGTAATCAATCTCCCGAGAAATAAATTCCGGCTACTTGTCGCGTTCTACACCGGTAATTTCAAGCTCAAGAAGCAACTATACAACATGGGCTTAGTCTCTTGTGCATACGGCCGGTTTTGCGACATGGAATCGGAAACTTTAGAACCCTGTTAATAGACTTCACAGCAGTCTGCACACGCAGAATTAAGACACATGGATCCATGTTTCCGAATAGGGATCACATCGCTTCATTAGCATTTAACAGGAGTTTGGAATTCATCAATGTGCTGGGGCTAAGCGAGTCGTTGTGGCTTAGGGGAGGGCACAATAGACCCTAGGTCGCGGTGCATACCTCACTTCGTTTCTATTCTATTCTATTCTATCCCCCGACATTTTTTTACTTCAAGAATGAAAGCTTGAAATTTCACCAATTACAAATACAGAAGTATTATTATATTAGCATAGATTTTTTCTCAGTGTACGCATATTATTTATTGTTTTTCTTTTTTGTCTTTAACATATCCATATCGTTGCCTGCGTAAAGGAAATGCTACAATTTTGTAATTGTTGGTAATATGACACCGAATTGATCAGAAACACTAGACTTGAATGTCAACATATAAATATAGCATCTAAGAATACAATAACAAAAACATTGGCATGCGTTGCACATGTGTTTTCTTGGCGTTTTGCTCTTGGCTTTGCTTTACTTCTGGCTTTCACATTATTTACAAGCAATCAATTACCCGTGGCCTTATCTCCAGCAAATAAATATACCTAAATCTAAAGAAAATGAACACAATGTGACAGAAAACGTGATAATCACAACGAATGTGACACCACACATACATAGTACATACAAACATATATATGAACGAGTGTGCATACTTGCATAGTTTCCAATGTGTGTACAAATGTACGCCTCTAAGCCGTTGGCCATACAACCGTTATCAGCAAAGTATTGCAGTTGAAGTGGCAATTGACATTAAGTACGTAAGCGTTAAGGCACGGCATGGCGCTAAAGCGACATATTTGTGTGTTGCATCGGAATTAGTGCGCTCAAATGCAAGCATATATGGTTATGTTTGCAATGGAGATAACAAGTTGATAGAAGGGATGTTGCAAGTCCATAAAAATTTGCTTATGCACACTTTCACCAGCACGCACACACGCTATGCAGTCTTACATATGTAAGTATGTGATACGTCGAGGCGCCTAACATTGCACTTATTATCTTATTTATTATTATTATCGCAAAGTGTTCTATTACAAACATAACTGATTGGGTTAGCTACAAAAATTAATTTATTGCTGCTGAAGGAATTATGTCTTAAACGCGTTGTCATTCGACTCCCGAATTGTTGTTTATAACGGCATGTTTTCCGATGACTTCACTTTACGAGTGCAGGACTGCAAGTAGTTTGTAATTATAACCTTAACACCGTATATTAAGTTAATCACGAATTTCGTAAAACCCAGCAGGAAATGTTGAAGACCGTATTACTTGTAGCTATGTTATATATTATATGTATGTATATATTAATGATCAAAGTGACGAGCTAAGTCGATTTGGCCACGTCCGTTTGGCTGTCTGTATATACGCGCTAGAGTCCCACAGTTCTATTTGCTTCTCGGAACTGTCGATATCGGACCACTATAAGATATAGCCGCATCACATACTGATCGACTTTTTTTTGACAAATTATCTTTACGAAATCCGGCGTAGATTATTGTCCAAGCTGCCCTACAAATCAAGATAAAGACCTTCATAAGATTTTTTTTTAAATTAAGTAACTTAAGTTCGGTTTGTTGTGACTACAAAGGATTAATGGAATGTTTGCCATTAGATGAAACCCGTTGGCCGATTAGGTTTTCAAATTTAGTTATAAGTTATAAGAACCTGTAAAGGGTATGAAGGGTATTATAGGTTCGGTGCAGTGAAGTTACATTTTTTTCATGATTTTAGCAACTTATTCGCTTTTAAATTATAACAACAGCCAGCAAACCTCAAAATAGTCCAGGTCGAAAATATTCAAATCTTAGAAAAATCTGCCACTGACTTGAACTCTGTTGGGTTTTATGCCCCAGTTCTCAAAGCTGAGAAATGTTAACCTTATGCTTTGAAAACTGTAAAGATCGATACGATTAACCATTATACAATGTTTTGACTTGAAGTCACGAAAATTTCAATAAAAAATTTTTTTTTAATTTCTAAAGTTATAGCTACCTGTATTGAGCTTGTTCCAAAAAAAGGTCCTTGCGGTGACAATCATAAGTCCTTGGAGATAAAGACCTAAAATCAATTGGATAAAAAAAATAAGTTTTATAAATAGATAGGGCCTGATCGAAGATTTTTTGTTATTTCAAAAATTAACAATATGACGGCCTCAGGAATTTTTTTTCTAGATTTTTGGGAAAAAATCAACAGTTAATTGGTCTTAAAAAATCGAAATTTTTGAAAAAAAAAACCTTCGATCAGGCCCGAGTTTATTAGGTATTCTAAAACCTGTATAAATTTCATTAAAATCTACTAAGCGGTTTTCGAGTTACAGTTGTCACAAGTTCAAAAAACACAGTTTTGAGAAAAACACATTTAAAGTTTCACCTACCTGCTCCCGAGTGTTTTGAAGTGCCCGAGCGCGCTTTGTTATTTGTCGAATAACTCAAAAAGTAATTATCGGATCAACTTGAAATTTTCAGCGAAAATTGATTTTTTGAAAACCTACCTGAATACCCCTAACCCCTTAAGTTATGAACATTTTCGCAGTTACTGCCATTTTTTGCAACTCAATTGTACACACAGGCAGACAGTTGGTAAATAAAGTAGCAATTACAAATACCAGTTTTTGATTTTTGAATTAAAATTCCTGAAAGTACTCCTGTGTCGCCACAATTGTTTTGATCAAAAATCAACTGCGTCATCAATACCGACCAACGCAGCACTACCCTTTGCGGTAATTGAGCGTATTTCGTGGTCGACTTGGTGGAATTAACGTATTTTATTTGTTACTCGCCGTATTAATTAAGGAATTTTCAAAAAGAAAAGCAAAACAACAATAAAAATCACAACATACTTTTCATTGGCGCCAAATAACGAGCGTCAGTAGTCGCAGTTTAGCAGTTCTTCAACGCTCCAAATGTCGAATGAATGGAATGTGAGTGATGCCTGCTGCCACATGGCCGCGCAGCCTCACCGCCTGCCAGCAAGTGCGTCTAAGTAGTACTTTTCCCTTCGGTAATTTTGGGCGCATCATATGGGCCACATGCATACGAGTCAACACATTCTTCAGAAGACTATTTCGCGTGTATGCGCGTGCATATGTGTGCAATCAGTGTCTTGCGTGCGACGTTTGCGAGTGTTGACGTTTTCCAAAATGGGCACAGATTCTTGCTGGATATACCCGTTGGTTTGCATGCACACACATATGTCCCTCCTGCTGGCCAACTTTTTAACGCCTCTGCGCAGCGCTCGCGTCACCCATGGTGCGGAGCCAATCTTTCGCCGCTTGCGGATTTCTTCGCTTACGCATTCCGTAAAGTTCCTTTACATTTTAGTGCAAAACAATATTTAAAAGCGTGTTAGTGCTGTTGTTGTGATGTCAGGCCATGGCGGCATTACAATTTAGTCACATACATATGTATGTATGTATGTTTTCATACTAAATAGTGTTGACAGCGAGAAATGTTGCCGACGAGGCGCCCATAATCATTCCTGCACTGCACTTGAAAATTCTTTACGCTTAATTTAATGAGAGCGCATAATGAGTAATTAACTGGGTGTCGCCAAGTGACAGACTGATGTTCGCATGACAGCGATCTTTTGCAGAAGTGTGTTCAAGAAAATAAACGTATGTACATATCTGATACATAACGGCATATACGAGTTTTATGTAAATACAAAAAACAAAAAAAAAAAGGTTCTCAATTTCCACCGAATATTTTACACCCAACGCGCAAGAGCTAACATAGTGATATACATTCATACACTAAGGTCTCGAACATAAAATAAATATAAAAAAAATGAGTCTAAGATACTGAAGCTGCCTTTTATTCAAGTAAAAGTTGGAAACATAATCTATAAACGAGTATTATTTGCTGGGATATTCCAAGCACTCACCTCTCAAAGAAAGGATAAATACAGTACCTTGCATATCAAGGACTTTTTATCCTCATCTAAATACAAATTTATCGAAACTAACCTTAAACTCTTAAGACAAAAGTTTTGAACCTAGGCCAATCCAAAAACAAGAAGAAACGTTAAATTCGGTAGCACCGAACCTATAATACCCCTCACATATAAAAAAGATTCCTTACAAAAACTTTGATCGTTCAGTTGGTATGCCAGCTATATGCTATAGCTGTCCGATCTACACAATTCCTTCGGAGATTACACCTGTTGATCAGCTATAAAAACGAAATTTACGAACCTAACCTAAAAAGAAAATTATATTTTTCTCTAATAAATGTTCTTTCTAATGTATATAGATCTTACCTCGATGGAATGAAGTGTTGTATTTCCCAGTTGTCATCGTAAACGTAACTGATTTCCCCCTCCAACTTTACTGACAGCGATCGTGTTATTTTATGACCCCAAATTAGGGAAGAAAGAGTAATATGTATAATCTTGAAATAAACAGAAAATAGAGGATACTAAAACTCAACATCATCCCTACCTCACTCTATGACGAATAAAGGGTCCAGGATCAATTGTAATCTAAATCGAGACCAAAAACATCGAAAATAAGCAAAATATCGCAAAGTGGTCCAGGTCGCTGCAACAATAGTACCACTCGCCGGATTCTCGCCTAACAAAAATACAGATTCTTCCACAAATTTTTACTTTAGCAAGATGTTTGGTAATGCAGTATTCTATGGTGTGACAAATGGGAAAAGTAATTTGCAATTTCGGTGCTGCTAAAAACCGAGCATTGGGTACAATATACGAAAATATCAGAACGATGAAAATGCGTTTATGTAGCATGCCACCTAATGAACCGATTCACCATAATGTCTTCTAACATATGCAAGTAAGCGCGTGCCATAATAATTCATTCGCATATTGAGCTTCCCCCCGCTACGAGGCGCCATTTATGTTGCCCCATGAAAGTTTACTTGGGGTATGCATGAATGTTTAGCCCGCTAAAGACAAGCTGAGAGCACAAAACAAGCGCGCTATTCAATTAATCTTAGCAACAAAGCTTCTCTTGTTGAGTTGAGTCACAGTTAAGTGTTCTTCATATTGTTGTTCATTTATTTTTATAATTAATTGGATTTATGCTTCATAGACGGAAAAGGATTAACATAACAGCAGCATATCCTAAAATCATTTATGAAGTTTTCATATTATTATATTACAACAACGTCAATTGCATACAATATAACTAAGAGAAGAAGTCTACCATTATTGGAGGTGGTGTTTAGGAGGTGAACAAGAGTCGGCGCAAGTGTAAGAATAAATGACACCCTTTCACAGCTTCAGACTGAACCCAATTTGAAAAGAACTGGTCCATTTTGAATGCGGGCTAGCAGAAGCGATACAATTTTTCTTCCTAGATTCAACTAAAATCGTTGAAAACGCTGCATAAGTGTTTTGAAGAATCTACTTAATCATGAACAAAACTATTTGAATGGCACAAAGAATTCAGTGAAGGTCGTGAAGTCATCGAAAACTTGCCTAATGCGAGTCGTCCATGCACCTCTGTTAAGCGATATTCTAGTTAGAAATAAAAAATAAGCGATTTTATTTTTTATTTTCTAAGTTTAACTACTCAAGAATAGATCTACATGTGAATTTTGCAAAATTCAAATTATTTTCGAAGATACATCCCGGCATCCAAACTGATTAGTCCGGAACTAATCGAACACAAGGCATTACGTGAAACTTTAAAACCGTTTTTCTCGAGACTGTCGTTTTCAAAAATTTTCCAACTTTTCAGTAGAACCAGACATTGTGCCAGTGTTGTAGATAAATCCTTTTTTTGTATAAGATTGCTGGGGGGTTGAAAACGTGGATATGATCAAGTGCCAATATTCCCCCCTATTTTCCTGTATTCTCGTAATGTTAATAACAAATCAAAAAAAAAACTCATGGAACGTAATAATATTAATTACATTTTTTACGACACTTCAAAAATTATCTGAAGTTCATGCCTCTATACTAGAATACCACCCTAATGACGATAACATCGAAAGAGTTAAAGAAACAGTGCTTGAAAATTGTCGTGATGGCATCAGAGAGATAGCAGAGGAACTCAACGTCTCTTATGGATGAATTCAACACATTTTGGTTAATGATTTGGGTATTAGGTATGACAATGCTAGACTAGAAGACCTAAATCTTTTGCAAAATGACATCGAGTAAAGGTCGCAAAAGGGATGCTTGACAAAGCAGCTGAGGACTCTACATTTATCATTACTGGTGACGAGACATGATTTTGTGAATTTGACGTTGAGACTGGAAAAATGAATTAAGTGTTGGCATGTTCGAATTAGCTCAGGAGTCTATGTGGAGGGCAATAATACATTTTTTTTTATTAAAATACGTGAAAATGTTGTTTTTAACGTCAACCGGGGTATATTTGATCAGATGGAAAAATCTATATTTTCCTTTAATTTGCATTTTACGAGCAAACTTAATCGGTTGATTATTATGTATATTTAAAATCACAATGACTATTCGTTTGAGCAAGTATAATATCCTTCATTGTCTCGACATGCTTTGTGGTTAATTCTTTAATCGTTCGAAGGATATTGTGGGAAAATTTCATATCCCAGAATATTTTTACTTATGTAAGGAAGAATAATTAAAAAAAAAAACAAAAAAATACGATACTAGGTCTACGTTTTACCACCTTCAGTTTGGTATTCTTTTGCTCCCGTTCATTATGAAGACTGATATGCCAACGATTCTTATATAGGTATTTATTATATTTTTTGTGAAACTTCGATAAAGTAACCTGAATGAGGTATTTCACTGTATCCAAGTCCTAACCAATAACATATTTCAAAATCATTCCACTCTGGGACAAACGGCTCTTCACGCGTAAATATATATGTATGCACATAAGTAGGGAGAAGGATATATATCTATTTTGAATCAAACGGTAAATAAAAATAATTACGTGATAAGCTATTTTTATCCACACACCTCATCTCATTTTTTCTGCGATTTTTTTCTTCTGCTTGCATATTTTATTAAAATATAATATTATAGAACTGCCTATGTATTTATTTTTAATAGGCGACATTTTTTTCTCTCAAATTAAACATATGTATGTATGTTTGTGAATTATTTTACTTATTTTGAATTTTTGGCACATTTCATTTTAATGAGCCACTTCATCATATAGACCATGTTGACATATTTATTTTAATACATTTATGTTTGTATGTACATATGTAGTTATTCACATAATATTTTGTATGTGGCACCTAAGGTATGCCAAAAAAAAAAAAAAAATTGATGAAAATGAATATGTGGGCGGTGACATCCACAGCATGTCGATTGATTGCGTCCGAAAAGTCGGAAATAAGATAATCGTTTCATGTAGATATGGTATGTACATATGTATATATATGTAGGTATATAATGCGAAAATTATTTAATTAAATTAAATTTTTCAACATTTCAACCACTCTCTTACCAAAAGACTTTTGCATACTTTTAATATATGTATTGTATATTTATATAAGTATGTATTTGTGTGCGTCGTTAAGTGCCCGACTGGCTAGTTGGTCAAATGCTTTTCCCCTTTTCATGTTGCTGCTTTTGTTGTGATAAACAATTGGTATGCGGGCGCCATTGTGGTAATTAAAATGGTATTGAATTTGGTAAATTTCTATTTTGGTCATTTGCATCTTGAGCCAAATTGGTCCGAATTCCAAGAGTTGGACGTCAATATCATCAGATCTTCAGCAATATATACACATATAACTGTAATGGAATCTTCTGCTGTCGTCATCACATCATGTGCCGGTGATAGTGTTGGAATGCGATTAAAAGTAAAATACCACAATTTTAATGAATGAATTTATCAATTACGTTTTGCGCTTTTATACTATGAACTAGGGCTGGTGCTGGTGTAATACTTTTATTTTTATTTTTATAAATTTTGTGAGTATACAAGTAGGTATGTACTCACAGTGGGACAAAATAAAGCAAGAAGTAATATGGAATTGAAAAGAATATAAAGTGAGTGTGTTGGAAAGTAATAAAAAAAAAAAAAAATTTTAAAATCTATACAAAATAAAATACCTGCGTTATAAGTTCAAGGTAAAAACATAACCTACAAAAATTAAAATTAAAAAATGTTTGATACAGTGGTATCTATTGAGAAAGTGATGAAATATTCCTTTTTTTTGCAAACCGTTAATTTAATTCCTTAAAATTAAGTACATTGATAAAAAAAAAAACAAGAAAAAAAACGTTAACTTCGGCTGCACAGAAGCTATAATACCCTTCACAGGTGCATACTATTTTGCATAAATGGGTATGCAAAGATATTGATTTTTATCGGTCAGTTTGAATGGCAGCTATATATACATATAAGCTATAATCGTCTGTTCTGAACAATTTGTTTGGCATTTGTAGCGTTATCTTCGGCAAGAAATCATGCCAAATTTTATGAAGATATCTTGTCAAGGTTTTCTATACACTACTATATGGTAGCTGCATATAACATATATGTAGTAGTGCGATATCGCCGGTTTCAGCAATGAGCAGCTTCTGGATAAAAAAAAAAAACAGCAAAATTTCATATCGATATCTTGAAAACAACATGCCTAAAAAAAATCAATGGATCTTATCACGCTGATTGTTTATATATTATATGTACATAGCATAACGGAGACCCTACGACTTTTCCTCCGACCTTCAGGTTATATACTGAATTACAAAAAAAAAAAATCATAAAATAAGAATTTTATTCATTTGCGCCGAAAAGCAAGCTGACATTTTTGATTGCATTATATCAAAGTCACTGGATAGGAATAATACAGGTTGGTTGAAAAGTTTATGCGCTCGAAATGAAAAAATACTGTTCTCGATACGAAATATATAATATAATCTCCCTTAACTTCAATATACTTATTCCAATGATCCTCCAATAATTTTATGCCTTCCCTTGTACGTCTACGGCTGTAATAGCTTCTTTATTCGACGAAAAACGCTTTCCACGAAGGAATTGTTTCAGGTTTAGAGATATCAACGAAACTCAAAGAAAATGTTGGAAAAGCATTAAAATACTTCTTGTTCGAGACTAAAAACTAATATAATATTTGCGTGTTAAATGGTATACACGAAGGTTTTACTAACTAACGGTTTGATCAAGGATATATGTCATGTATGTAAGTAGTACATAGTTTTTTTTTCAAGAATTTTTTCAAAGATAAAACAGATTAGGATTTGAAAAAAGAAAAAAATATTTATTTAGAAAACTCTCATCTAATAAAGTTGGGAGAAAATTTAGACTTTGATAGAAGAAAATCAGGTATCGACGCGGAGAGCTTTTCACAATGTCACGTATTATAATCGAAGTCAAATTTTACTGGAAACGTTGTTTTTATACATTCGTGTTTTTGAGACGGTAATTGTAGTTTTTAATTATTTTTTTTTTTTACTTACCGTGGGCCATGATTTGAATTTTTTTTCTATTTTTATAATTCATAAAACTAATTTTCACTTGTTGTTAGATGGAATTTTGTTAGAATAAGTCCTCATGAAACAGTTATGCTGAAAAATTAGACATGAATGTGTTAATGAGTTACCGTTTGTAATTAACTATATCAAGTTTAAAATATTATAGCATACCTTAGGGCGCAGCAGCCACCATATTCAGTTATTTAAATAATAAACAATCAGAGCTTGCAGTTATCAGTTTTGTTGCGCAGATATTAAAAACCTTAAGTAGCAGCATAAATCAGCACACAAACTGGATATAAATCGGTTTTGGTTATATACATATGTATATATAATTATCTTCCATAGAACATATTGTCTATGAAATAGATGGGGAAAAAGATATTGATGTTCTACGATTGCCACAAATACAAAAATGAAAATTGTCAATTTCTGAAACAATTTTGAGGAGTGCTGCCGAATTGAAAGTCTTTGGCCGTTGGAAAATACCGAACTAGTCTTCTTCTTCTAGTTACATATTTTCCGACAATTTTCCTGCAATTTTTACGCCACGTTGCCTTTTCAAAATTAGGTGGCAACTACTTCAGGTATTTCACTTCTTGCCTTAACGCTGGAAATATTTCTAATTTTTTGATAGAACTCAAATTTATTTGCACATACAAGTGCATTGGATTATATTTTATTTGCCTTATTTTTTATATGCACTATACATAAATGTGTGAATCTTGTTATAGTTGTTTGTTATGCGTCTGTTTTGCTTTTTCTAGATATGGGTTGTCTGCCTTAATTAAACTTAGCTCTCAATATGCGTGAAATCTTAGTGTTTCAAGTTATCTTTTTCTTTTTTTTTCTTTAATAATATATGTATTAATATCGTATAAAGTACAATTTTTTTTGTTTTTAATTAGTATTTTCTTTTGTTTGTTTTCCACTAACGGTTGTTCTATTTTTCCACCTGTTTCGCTGAATGCATAATTTATCAATAAGAAAAAGCATAAACTTAAATAAAAATAATAAAAATAAAATATAGTTACATATAATCAAATAATTTTTTTTTATCGTTTTTGTTTTTGTTTTTGTATAACAAGTACCAGCAACTGCTCATTAACTGCCACATCGTTAATCGTCACTGTCATTAAGATTTATTATTATATAACTTAGTTTCGTTTGAGTTACTTGTAATCCGCGTATACATGCTAATGTTTTTTTCCTTTTCACCTCTTCATCTACGTCTTCTGTGTCTGCTTTCCTTGTTTAAATATATAGTGTGTATGTATATATGCTCATTGCCTACGAAGCACCAAACTATGATTTCTATTTATTAACGAACTTTGCGGTATGCGGAAATTTCTCAGCTTTGTAATTGGTGTCTTTTTGCAAGCGTTCGCGCACGTTCGTACGCACCGCATCTCTAAATGAAGTGTGCACCGTCGCCTCGTTGGCGATTGCTTCTGTGATTTCCTCGGCCGTTAGCGATTCCGCGGCGGCTGTCGTGGACGCACGTGGTCCCACCGTCTGTATGGCTTTGCGCACGCTGCGTGCTACGAGTGAGTTGATATCGGTTGGGGGTTTGTTGTTCTGTACCATTTTCCTTCGTTTAGCCGACATGCCTGATATGTACGCATCCGAGAACGGTATCTGATTTAGCGGATTCTGCAAGCGGAATGCATTAAATGCGTGTAATTGATATTGTCACATAAATATTGATGGGTACTTACTGCACTTTGTGTATGTAGATCGCGTGTTATGATCGGCAACCAGTCAGTGGAAAAATTTCTATGCCACGGCTCGGAGCCGGCGCTAATGTTGGGTAATGGTTCGGCAGGCGCAAGTTCGAGTTCTACATCGTCGTCGTCGTCGTCGTCGTCGATGTCTATGGAGAATTGACTATGCGGGTTTGTTTCGGATGTAGACGCTACTTCGACCATTTCGACATCGGTTTCCAGGGGCTGTAAATTGAAAGGTTGCGGTGGAGTTACGAATGACTCCTGGTGAGTTATGGTGAGTATATGGAAACATTTTTACATACATAATTTACACATTTGTATATGGCAAATTCAAATTATTATTGCTCTTAAAATGACCTTTACTGACGTCATCTTAGCGTATTTCAACAGAGAAATGTCGAAGACCCTATAAAACATATATAATATATAAACGAACAGCGTGCTGAACTGAGCTATATACACGAATTGTTTTTTCTCAGTTTTTGAGATACCGATCTGAAACTTTGTACGCATCTTTTTCTCCCTAAAAAGCTGCCCATTGGCCGGCACCGCCGATATTGGACCCCTATAGCATATAGCCGCCATACAAACTGATCGATTAAAATCAAGTCCCTCTTTATTTCTGAAGATTTCTTTACTAAATAAGACATGTATTATTGTTCAAGGTAACGGTAAAATTCTCCGAACAAATTGTTTAGATCGGACCATTATAAGGTAACGCTTTTTCAAATTTTAAATTTTTCTTTTGTTAAAAAAAAAATGTTGTGTTGACGTTTAGGGTACGGCCGATATCTTATACATATGATTCGATATCAGCGCTGAGAATTCACACGAGTTTTTCAACTAAAACCGGATAAACCGATTATTAAAATATACAAATCGGGAAACCTACTTAAAAAAAAATAACTCGATATATTTTCCAAAATTGAGTAAATTAATAATCAAACACGATACTGTTAAACCGATATATCAAAATTCGAATAATAAGGTTAATCCTTATTGATATCCGGATATTCGTATACGCAGCGCTGGGCAGCCCTACATGATATTTAGCATACTTGAAAATTCAATACTATGAATTCACCACGTTAGGAAAATATTTTAGTCGCTTTTTCATTTGTTTTGAATATAAGCTGTCTTCGATATGTCTTCTTTAGTCGCTGCTCTCTTGTCTAAAATTTTGCATGTAAAAGCAATAACAAATCGATTTGCGCTCGATGCAAGAAAGTATCTGAATAACTTATTAAATTTTTAGATAAATTTTAAAAACATGAGACTTTAAATAACAGGTAATTCTTTATAGAAAACATTAGGCATGTACGTTTCTAGAACTCAATTAACTACTAAAATTTTAATTGTCGCAGAAAGAAGCATTTATCTAACAAAGGGAGAAACGCAACACTACTGTGCATGGATTAGAGGACACACTACCTGTTAAGTCACTGGTTAATTACACAAGAGTGCTTACAGAGATTTATGTTAAAATTTCTCATAAATTCTTAAAACCGAATTTAAGTTGAGGCGAAAGTCTCCGCACCTTTTTTTTTTTTTAAACAAAGTGCTTCCGAAAAGCCCAAATGAGCGAAAATTGCTAGCGTCGCACTTATCAAGGGTAGAATACTACTATTGTCTACTGTTGTTGAGTCTATCGCACTACTATCTCAGAGCTTAGCTGTCAACATTTCCCACAAATTCTGCAGCAATACTTTCATCTCAAATCTCAACCGCACTGATCAGTGACTTGGTTGAGTTTTTTCATATGCAATTTTTAGTATTATATTAATGTTATTCTTTAAGCTTACTGCATCTGGTTGCGCCACGCTGGGTGCATCTCTATGTACAATAAATTGTTGTACATCAGCTGTGTCCGTGGTGGATGGATTCACTGTGTTAATGTACATGCTTAAGAAACGTAGTGCTTCACCTCGGAAATCTAAAATTTAATATAAAAAGTAATTTTAATCTAAAATTTATCTAATTTGATGGACAGCCACTGGTTAAAGAACTTACACGATAGCGTCGGCACCCAGAGTAAACGCATAAATTGTACCCAATATTGTTGCGCATTATTGCGGCCCACACACACATACAACACGCTATACAGACGTCTAACGAAGTCTTCGCAAACCCGTTTGATGCGCTGCTCGAACGTCGCTAGATTACTCTGCTCATCGCGCACGATTTCGATGAATAGCGGCAACATGTGCCGCAAAAGTTTCACGACCGAGTGGCGTGAGTCATACTCCGGCTTCTCATATTGTGGCAATAATTCCAGTGATTCACCAAACCAGTCGACGGCGCGATTAACCGCAGATGGAACGGTCTCCTCGTTGATTGCGCCACCGGCGAAGATGCGTTGATTAACGAAATTTAGTAGCTGAGTGCGTAAATTGCGCCGGTAGTCGTCCGTGTTAGCAGCGCTTGAGGAAGCAGAGGAGGAGGAGGAGGCGGCGACGACGGCGGCTGCAGCTGTGCCGGATGTGGATGGCGCAGCTGGAGCCGTTGGAGTATTGCGATTTTGTCCAGATATTAAGTTGCGCAATGAGAAGAAATGGTTGGCTGGACGCATTGGCGGTGGCGGTGGGGGTGCATTGGTACGCGCTGTGACTGGGGGCGCACCGCCTACTGTCGGTGTTGAACGTACATTTGGCAAGAGGTCGGCAAATGCGCGTAGAGAGTGTGGATTGATTGTATTCGTGGCTAATAGGTTAGAAAAATGTCCATTTGGGAGAGAGGTTTCAAAAATGGTGGAAATAGTTTATTGTTTTTAATGGCAAAGGAACCAACTTAAAAGCTACTATGTAAAGGTGAGTCAGTTTGCGAATTAAAGCTGTCTCATTAAAATAGAAGAAAGAAAAAGCTAATAGTTAACTACAGACACTTTCCACCACTTTTTAGTATTTTATTTCGCTTGTGCTTCGTACTCACTTATTATTTGTGGCGTTGTATTGTTCATGGAAGCATTTGCATTGGTGTTGCCGTTGCCGTTGCCATTCGACGTGGCACTGGCATTAGCTGCGTTGCCATTATTGCCGTTTTCGGGCTCCCGAATGTGGTGACTATTGCATGGTAGGAAGCGATCGAAAGAGGACATCATATTGGCTGGTATAAAGCGACCATTCCAACCGTTAGCCGGTAAGCCGCCGATCTGCAGTTGCGGGCGCGAAGTTGAACGTGTTTGTGTGGATGTGGTTGGTAGCGTGCCAATTGCCAATGAAGCGGAGACCGGACGATAACCGCTATTAGGAGTCAAAACGATACCAGCGGCTGGTGCTGCATTGTTGCTGTTGCGATTATTGTTGGCATTAGCGCCGCTGCTGCTGCTTGTCGCATTGGCATTTGCATTGTTGTTGCTATTATTCGCAGCAGCTGTTGCCGTGGCGTCTGCGGTTGCGGCGGCGGTGGCACGTTGCTGCTGCTCACCATTACCATTATTTCCACCACGCGCATTCACTGGCACACTTAGTATGGTGGGTGGTAGAATTTGCACATGCAGTTCAGTGTTAATGGGCGCGGAATTCACCATAGCCTGAATTAGACGTGACATTTGCACCTGCGGATTATCTGTAAAAGAGAAAGCGTTTTTTAAATAATTTTTCAGAAAACACAAATCTTGTAACTTCAAGATCAAACACAAAAATTAGAAGCGTTATTATTCATTGAGATTAATGCAAAAAGCAGCGCAATGCATGAATATTGTTTAAAATTTTTAAAAACGAAATTTGAAATTAGGCGCATTTTTTACATTGAGGGTTAAAGGTAAGAAAGGTCTAACTTCTAGAGTTAGATGCAGAATATAATACAAAACAAATCAACAATTAAAGTATGTATGTGCTTCCAAATTAGTCGAATATAATCGATATTTTGTGACTTTATTTTTTCAGCCACAAATAGCCGTTTTTACACCGCACTTTTGCAGGTAAAAAACCGTAATTTATATATTTAATTATGAATAAAGAATATTATATATAAAAAGGGTTTTTTATCAATTGTATTGTTCTTTTAAAAAATTATCGATTTTTATTTTATTTAACCTATTATAATTCTAAGTTTTTTTTTAATTTTTTACATTGAGGGTTAAAGGTAAGAAAGGTCTAACTTCTAGAGTTAGATGCAGAATATAATACAAAACAAATCAACAATTAAAGTATGTATGTGCTTCCAAATTAGTCGAATATAATCGATATTTTGTGACTTTATTTTTTCAGCCACAAATAGCCGTTTTTACACCGCACTTTTGCAGGTAAAAAACCGTAATTTATATATTTAATTATGAATAAAGAATATTATATATAAAAAGGGTTTTTTATCAATTGTATTGTTCTTTTAAAAAATTATCGATTTTTATTTTATTTAACCTATTATAATTCTAAGTTTTTTTTTAATTTATAGCAATATTAATTGATTTTATAATAATCTACTATATCTCAAAGCTAATCGTTCCATCCATATTTGCTTCTTTCGCGATAAAAAAAATAATCGTTATTTTGTAACTTTTATATTTTCTATGATAAATAATAATTCATTTTTTATTTATTTTTTTCAATAAAAATAATCGTTATTTTGATCGAAAAAATATAAGTCCCCGAAAAGTGGATAAATGCAGGCGAAATATCTTAAAAAACTAGTCATGCAACAAATTGAAAAAAAAATATATTTATATATATATATATTCGAAATGAAAGGCGTTTTAGACCTGTCTATTTATTAAGTGTCGATTTCGATCCGTAAAAATGGAAATAGTCCTATTTACCATATCTACCTGCTTTAAAATTAATGTAATTCGCAATATTTTTTTCTTTTATAAAAAATGACAAAAAAACAGTATTTATGCTCGAAAAAAAAAAATAAACGCGAATAGTGCAAATGCATTAAGTCAAAACAAAAACAAAAATATAAAACTCAACAAACAACAAAAACCAAAACCTACTGCCAATATACAATCCGCGTCTCGGTTGGAGCATAATCTCTATGGCACTATCATCTATAATAGTTGCAAAACGCATACAATATATATAAAATGTACACTGAAATACTAAGGATTGCGTTTTACCAAACTGTACTTAGTCTTACCGTTGCTTTGCGTGGCCGCATTCGCTGCTGCTGCTGTAGTACTCGTTGCATTCGGATTGATTAGCGGTTCATCAACTGGATCATCAATCGAACTACCGCTGCCGCTGCCACTTGCACTGGCGCTTGCAGTTGTGCTGCTGGTGTTGCGATTATTATCGGCGCTACTACCAGCGCCGCCGTTTCCAGCACTACTACTACCACCACTATTGTTGCCTGCTTCGGCAGCAACAGCAGCATTTCCACCTGCTGTACTATTAACATTACCGCTTGCAGTGGTCGGTGGTGAACTGGTTGTTATGGTGACAGGATGATTGTAACGTGGTGATATAAAGGTGCGTGAACGTGGACGCTGTTGGTTATTACCAGAGGCGGCGGCAGCAGCAGCCGCTGCAGCAGCTGATAAATAATTATTGGAACTAACATAACCACTTTGCTCTACCAATATAGGGCGACAAGTGAGAAAACGCGGTGCAGGCTGTGATACGTCCAACATCAAATCAGATATGGCATGTTGGGCATGCGACATATAGTGTAGCGCCTCAGAAACACGATTGTAAAGGCGCTGTGCATTATCGCGATCGGTTGTATTCTATAATTATGTAATCAAATTGAGGTTTTATTTAATTTAATTTATAAATTATATGCAATACACACCTCTTCCTCGTATGTTGGATCATTATTTAACAATTCGTAGAATTGCTGTATGAAGGGATTGAGACGTGTCTGTACAATGCGCATTTGTTCGACCACTTCCGCCAAAACTCGTGTGTTGGTGCGGCGACGTGAGGGATTCTCCTCCGTGTTTGTACCCGTTGTTGTAGATGCACTCGAGATGTCGGTTGTCGATGCGTCGGATGTTGTTGTGTTAGCAGATGATGTGGTATTATTGGTAGAACTGGTACCAGTAGTGTCGGAAGCAAGGCTAATATTAGCAGCCACTCCTTCGTAAGCATCATCAATAACATCCTCTATGATAACAGCAGCAGCAGCATCGGCATCACCATCAGCATCCACATCCACATCCGCATCAACAGCAGCAGTATTGTCAGTTGCATCCATACTAGCCACACCTTCGGCACCATTCGCAGCGGCAGCTTCACCCTCGTTGGAACCGAAAACTGTGGGTAACTGCACAACAGTCACGTTTGTGTTGCTGTTTCGACGTAACGCTGCTGAGACAGCATCTTGTACCATTTCCACAATATTTTGGTTTTGTGGTAAGTCAGCGGCGGTAAACCCCACTTCGACCACAGTGGATTCCATGGTCCAGCTGCCGCGCGCCAATATATCTAGAGAAGTGTTATTAAGACCCTAGAATTTGTATATTAGCAATATTAACTGTATTTCATAGTTTTTATTGATAAATATTTACCCGTTCCGGATCCTCCAAATAGGCAGCAATATTATTTGCACAGTCCAACATATGCCGAGCCACTGTTATGCGGTTCATACAAAATGACGAAGAAGCCGCAAATGGATTTACCTGTTGTTGGCCGTTATTTTGCTAAAAGAAGAGTAAAAATATATTTCAATGGTTAATAGCGTTAAAATATGCTATACACTTACAACAGGATTCATTGGTATTGCCATGGTACCAACAACCATGCCGTCCAGTGCTCTAAACAAAGGCGAATTCCGCATACCACCGCGATTGTTGGTACGCTCACGTGTGTTGGGTGTATCGTTCGTAGATGAATTGGAAGTAGAGGGACCACGCTGTGACGGCGGTGGACGCTCAGCCACGTGAACCACTTTTCCATCGACATCTATTAGTAAAAGAAAATTTAAATAATTTCCATGGTAACAAAAATGCAGAAGATAAACATCTCAAATAGGCTAACCAATAATTATTGGTTATTTTAATAAACTTTTTTTGGAATCTAACAAAATTATTTAGCAATTTTAATATATAATATAATGTTTAATTTAAATTTTTATCATCAAAAAATTTAAACTGTCAAATTTCAACTGTATCTAAACATAAGCTATATGAAAGGTTTTTTTTTCGGTAGCCTGCATTTGCTATTCATATATTTTGACTCACCGTATTCTTTCAATTGTTTCTCATCAACAAGAACACGACCACAATAAATGATACGTTGTTGGTCTGCGGAAATGTTGGTTTTCTCAGCGATTTTGTCCTTAAATTCGCGAATGGTCAACTGTAGAACAGCAAAATAACGTGAAAATATATGGAAATCTATTAATATTGTTACGACAATAGCGCTACGATATGCGGAGGCGGTCATTTGCAGACAACCCCTCCCCTTCATACTAGGGAGTGGTGCTGTTTGTCATGATTTAGAAATTTCCAATCTTTTAACCGCAAACTGTCACTTACCTCATTATCAATACTAAAGTCATGCGTTTGAGCATCGAGTGTTTTTACTCTTAAATTTATTAACATTTTGCGTGGTGACGGCACTGTCCTGACGAAACACCGAAAATGTTGGTTAATGTGGTGTAAGGTGTATAGCGCCTAAACGCGTCTAGTCAATCACAGAAATATAATTACTTTATGCACGGTTACTTGCGTTTGAATGCGCCTTTATATTATTTTCGTACTTTAACCAAATTCCGTTTGATTTGTTGTTGCTGGTGTTAGGAAAATTTTTTATTTTTCCAGAAAGTTTTTTACATCAGACGGTGAATGCAAACGTTGAAAACGTCAGATTCGCGCATTTGACATTTATTTGACAGTTATAAATGTGTGTGTTTTTTTAACACGATGTTTTTTTTGCTATTTTATTTTAAAGATTTGCAACGTCTAGTCAAAGGTAAAAATATGCTATCACTTTCACTCTATATTAATGCATGCGGGCAAACACATTGGTTGCGTTCTTTTCACACACACATACAGAACCTTCCAATTGGAGCACCTTGCTAGGCATTGATGGTTGGGAAAAATTCTTATAGGCGGCACGGAATAGGACTACTTTTACGGAGTTTTCTTAACGTAACTGTTTATACACTCCTAAAATCGAATTTCTGTATATTTTTCTCGCACTATAGCCTTTCGAACTTTGAGTATTTATTTTAACTTGACACTTTTCTATTGTTTTTCTCAACCAAATTTCACTGCAAGCGAAAAATCGGCATTCGACTTTTGCTCCACAACTGAAATGCTACCGGACATAATAAAAAACTTGCGTTGCCAACCATCGTAGCACGTGATGCCAGAAGACAGCATGGGGTGTATATTTAATACAAGTTTTGAAAAGTACGCATATTAAACTAAATTTGTATTACTTTGTTGTTAGTTTCATAATATGAATGGTTTTATATATGTATACAATAAAATATGTTATGTCATATCACCCAATCTATTTTGCTTCATCTGCACAACTAAGAAACTAACTGATGATTGGCAACACTGTCAGTGTTTGTCAGCAGTTTGCAATTGTGAATGATTTTTTGATTTTCAAAACAAAATACGACAAATATAGGTTTTCAATTTATGGACGTTAATTTCATTCTATTAAATTATTTAATTAATATTTAATGACATTTTCTGTAGTTTGATGTATTTTAAAAGTTAATTGGCCATTAAGGCATAATAAATTATTGCTTGCCAATGAAAGTACAGATATACCCAAGAAATACATAAGTAGTTCATATTGGAGTGTGAACCTGTAGTCACTTCCTTAACCTATCAGAAGCTTTGAATTTGTTGGTCAAATATATTCAGTTTGAGTACTAACCTCCATTATATAGCTTCATGAACATCATTTGATTCCGAAAATATATCGAATAACGTGACATCACAATTGGTTTTATATATCGCCTAACCACATTCTGGCCATAATATAAATCCACTAGCAGGGTGGAAAAATCGCCAGTACCTATGCACACCACCTCATCTGAATCAGAGAGGACGTTCTGCATTGCTGGAAATATTGTGACCACACGTAGAAGCTGCTTGCACCCAAAAAATGTTAACCTTTTAACTTTCTTATAAATATAAAATAGACGTTTTATGATAAATCGTGATTTAATAATACCTTCGCCCAATTTTTAAATTGAAATGGTTAAGAGTTCTTTTGTGATTTTTCCATCATGTTAGTTCCGTTATATTACTCAATTGTGAAACTTATTTGTTATTTTTTATCTTTTAAAGCAAGTTTTTTGTAAGTTTTTATTTTTTATAGATTTCTTTAATTTTTCTTACTGTATTAAAAATAGCTTGTGATAAACAGCAAATTTCATAGAACGAATCAGTTTACGAACATTTATTATTAAATGTTTTCCTTTTTTCAATAACAATAAGAAAATGAATGAACGCTTACTATTTGAATAGTCGACAACGAACAGTTAACTGGATAGTCGAAAATGAGCGGTTAATCGAATATTATTTTTCGAATAATGCCCTAGCGGGTTAAGAGAAGAAGAGGGCTAATTCGTTTGAAAAAATGCACATTTTTGTGATTTTTTTTATGAAACAGTTGAAATTTATTTATTAAAACAAATGGTACATTATAGTATGACATTTGAAGAATATTGTGTAATAAAAATTTAAGCCCTATTGCTCCTTATTCCGGTTAGTTGATTAGTCGAATACCAAGAGTTCTAATGTACATACAGGTGTACATAAAACACTACACTAACAGTAGAGAGAAAATTATCAATTTTTAAAGGCTTTTAGTGTCTTTAATACATTCTATAATTTACAAAAGTCAGCCATATTTGTCTGTAGATATATCTGTTACCTAACAAAATCTTTAAATGTAAAACTGGTAATAGTAATAATTTTGTTCGTATGTACCTACCATATGTACATATAATCATATATGTATGTATGTATGTATATATATTTGTATTGGAATTCAAAATGTACAAGCAGCAGCTATAAAATAATCAGCTTCATTGTAGTACTGCATAAATTTGCATAGCAAAGATACTGTGCAACAACGCCACAACAATCCACATCAGAGCCTCAGACAATGTCAAAATAAAAAAAAAATAAAAACGTGAGAAAAAGACTTGTAAAAGAAAAATATAACAACAACACAAAGCAACAAAATAGTACAGTGGAAATGCAAACTTATGTCAATTGTAAATTAAGCGTGGAAATAAGCAAAGTACTGGCGCATGCCACATGCAACATGATTCCACTGGCAAATGGCAAGGTAAAAGGCTTAGGCTATAGTTAACTGTCAGACGCGCTAAAGAACTGAAAAGCTGTTAAAAGAAAGACGGTTTACTAAAAAAATACTAAATAAAAGCGAAAAGAAACCGCATATATACATATATATATGTAGATATATACTATATGTATTTATATTATAAGTATGTATGTATGTGTACCAAAATGCATGAGAAGTTATGCCCTGCAACAACGAATTTTTTAGGTACGGGAGGCAGCATGAGTTCGGATTATTATGCGCCAGGAAATGTACAAATTTCAGGGTTAACGGTGTTGATAAATGGGTTGCAGTTTGGTGTGTGTATGTATCCTGTTTTACATATGCAAGCGTAATAATATGAATGCATGAATATATGCATACACATACATATGTACATACCTTTGCAATACACACATGCATAGGTGCACCATATGTAAGTGTGACTAAACATTTCCATAAAGTTCAGCTTAAATTTATTTTACTCGTATAATATTTAAATTGCAGAAAAATGTGCTTTATATCAAATCACCAGAGAATTGTGGCGCGAGACAGTCAAGGCATAACTTTCGACCGATTGAATACTTGTCTTTCTATTCACACACATCCATATGTATGTATAGACAACTGCCAAATGCGATTGCTTTGAAGTGGTATACTTGTGAAAAGACCTGTCAGTGCTTTTTAATACACCTCCCTGAAAGGCATATCACAAGGCGTCAGTGGGATTGCAAATATGCAAATATTGTTATATACGCATAAAATTCGAAGGTACTCACGTTAATAATAGAATTTTTCTTTAATCAATCACTATATCTTAGAATACCTTTTTTATATTAACTAAAATACATGGATATTGGTTTCTAAAATCTGATATTTTAATTTTTAAATTTTTTCCTTAACATTCGTGTCATTTCTCTTCTAAATTGTTCGTATGTCATTACTTTTAACCCCTAAACTGTGAAAGCAATCTCAGTTACAGATAAATCTCAAGTATGAAGTATGAAGTTTAATTGCTCAGCTTACTCGTTGAACTTTACTCAATGACGATTTAAATAAGCCAACTAACATGAAGTCATAACCGTGAAAAGAACACACGTTCACACTCATACAGCTATGTGTGTGAGTCTCACTTCTGAGGCATGCATGAAATGAAATTTGTAAGCTAGAAATTTGAGTGTGTGCTGCAATGGGCCTCAAGGCATTTTCGGCAGATTTCCTTTTGCAACAGCACACGCACTCACACACACGCTATTTGCACCTGTTCCTGCGAAATCCTTTGCGCAACTTGCCAAGCATGAGAAAAAGGTGCGCTTGAGTTAATATGATTGAGCATTTTCCCACCGGAGTTTAACACACACTTATACACACAAATCTAGCGCTGAAGTGGCGTTGTTGGTTGCAGAAAAAAAAATTAAAAAAAGAGCGTAAAACGACAATCAGCTCAACGCTCACTTTAAACACAAAAGAGTGGGCACACACACACACACACATGCATGCATTAAAAATAAAATAAAATGCAGAAAATAAAAATATTCTCAAAGCAAAAAATAACATCAAAATTTCACACCACTTGGCGCAACTTGCTCTATCGTCATTTTGCTGCCTTGCAGCTGCATCCTGTGGGATTTCGTGTGCTTACACCGTTAAAGTTTGCCTGCTGTGGCTTTGAATTCATGAGTGCGCGAGTGCATTGCGGCGTTGGAAATAAAGAAATGTGCGGAAATTTGATTTAAATAATGTTTGTTGTTGTTGCTGTTTGCAATCCGGCAACTTATACGCCAACTAACACCGATTGTGTGCGGTTATGCTTCTACAAGGATATGTGCATATTTCCGCTGTGCTGCTTCGCTGCCTCACCAGCACCTTGGTTGGATTAGCTTAACCGAGCCTTAAATCTTGCATAAATCTTTTGTAATAAATAAGAAATGATGCTGCTGCCGCGCAGCTTCGGAATTAATTTCGTTTTACCTGAGTGAGTGATGTATGCGAGGGTGGCGGGGTGGAGTGTGTAAATGTAGCTTAAGCGTAAAAATTTAAAAAGTGACGGTTAAGCGTACTTAGGTGTTTAGACAGAATGAATTTCGGATGAAGCGGCAGCTTGTCTCTATACGTCACAAATTAGTGTCGCTACGGAAGGTTGAACGGGGTATAGTACCACTTTACTCGTTCCCAGAGCAGAACCTCTATGAATGATGAGTAATCATTACGGCTAGAATGGCCACATCTCATATTTTATCTAAAATTTGATAAGTAAAATACTTATCTCTCTTTTGTTCAATATCTCTTTTGTTCAATATCTTCTTTCCAATATGATCAAGTTTATGAATTGAAGGTTTTTCGAAAGTGGCAACCCTTTTTCAAAATTTTATCAGTTTAAAGTTTTTTAATCTTATCTTCCCCTGAATACCAATATTGTAAGAGTAAATTTATTTTCTTAAATTGTGGCGGCTAAGGATTGCCTAATTTCTGATAGAAAAATTTTCCAAATAATATTTTCAATGAGGATTTGATAAGAATTCTTAAACGGCTTTAGTTTACTACTACTACTACCTACCTACTTTTAACATTTGGCAACTCTCCTCAAAATTGTTTATCAATATTAATTTTTTTAAGTCTTTTCAATTTGATACCTATTTTCCAATAATTTGTTAATATGACCAATTAAAAAAAGTTTATATATTGACAGCTGGCAATCCTCTTTAGAAATATTTACAAATGTAAGTTCCTTTAAACCTCTTTAGTTTGTATAGTTCAACCAGGCTACTGTAGTGTTTCATCTTCCTTTGTGACTTAAAAATTTCAAACAGATGGCAACATTTTATCTTCCGTGTATTTTACTTCGAAACACTTTACTTTAAACGTAAGCTTTTCCGAAGCTTAAAAAACTTCTAATTTATTGTATCTTTTTTTCCAACAACTTTGTTATAGGGTAACGATAATTTTTGGATGTTAGTTTGGGAACCTCAAAAATGAAAATTACACATATTCCATGGGTTACTAATGCTCGGCGTTGCTGTAAGTCTAAGCGAGCTTACATTCTGATACAAAAAATGGTACTACACCAGGCGAAATCACCAGTCGTAAGGATGAAACTTCAGTGAAACTTTTCTGTTTTCATATCTCAGAGAATGATTGCAGGAAAGGAATCGTCGAGGCTGAGGACTTTTTTGAAAAGTTGAGTAATCACTATACATCTGAACAAATTTGTCTCGAACTGATCCATTTAAATCATTTAAATCGCGCGAGATCTGAAATAGAAAATCTTGAACAACAAAGTTAGGTAGAAATTTTGTGTTTTCAGTGGAATCACGGCTAAGGAATTGTTGAAATTGTTAACAAACTGTTTTCAGGAGTCTATTTTATCAAGCATACAAGTATTTGAGTCGCAAGTTAAAGAACAGTTGTGTTGGCATCAGAGAGATAGCAGAGGTTCTTAACATCTGTTATGGATTTTCCTATTTTTTCTTTCTGCGTGTCTGCACTTCGCTTAAGGACTTTACTTTAGATCCTTTGCTAACTGATTAAAAGTTCATTAGTGTTTGCCTGCCTGAATCCCACTTCAAATTCCCCCGCCACTTGAAGTGTACTAAGAGGAAGTCTGAGCGAAGCAACTTAAATTCTCTTTTTTGAAAAATATTTTTGGGTGTTTGGTTTTACTTTTTTCACTGGAGCTTTTATGGTTTCATGCCAACTTTCTTTTAGGGAATAGTTTGAAAAATTTTAAGATTCACATTCAGGCTGTAAACAAGTTGTAAAATGCATCAAATAGTGCTATGTCTGATTAGCCTAACCTAAGCTTATCTCAATTTATTTAAATAAATATCTTTGAAATTTAATTTCCAGGATGAAGTTGTCTGCAGTGAGGATTGTAGAACGTTTTATTCTCAAAATTCCATTTACTTCTATTTTAAAAATATACAATGGTCAAATATGGACATTTCTGATCTTTTCTTTACAATATTTTTCATTTCTTTTTTATTTTTTCTTTAAAATACTTTCTGCTTATAACTTAAATCATTTTTGTGCTCCTCGTCATAGATGCTAATCAAAGGTTTTTGACCTGGCTAAATTTAAACAAAGGTTGTGGACTTAGCTAAATGTAAACAAAAAGTTCATAGACCTCATAAACGGTAAACATAGAGTTCATTGGCCTCGGCAAATGTAAACAAAAGGGTCATTGACCTCATGAAATATAAACAAAAAGGTCATGGACCCCACAAAATGTAAACAAAAGGGTCAATGAACCCAAATGTAAACAAAGGTTGTTGACTTGGCTAAATGTAAACAAAGGTTGTGGACTTGGCTAAATGTAAACAAAAAGTTCATTGACCTCATAAAATGTAAACAAAGAGTTCATTGACCTCGGCAAATGTAAACAAAAGGGTCATTGACCTCATGAAATATAAACAAAAGGGTCATTGACCCCACAAAATGTAAACAAAAGGGTCAATGAACCCAAATGTAAACAAAGGTTGTTGACTTGGCTAAATGTAAACAAAGGTTGTGGACTTGGCTAAATGTAAACAAAAAGTTCATTGACCTCATAAAATGTAAACAAAGAGTTCATTGACCTCGGCAATGTAAACAAAAGGGTCATTGACCTCATGAAATATAAACAAAAGGGTCATTGACCCCACAAAATGTAAACAAAAGGGTCAATGAACCCAAATGTAAACAAAGGTTGTTGACTTGGCTAAATGTAAACAAAGGTTGTGGACTTGGCTAAATGTAAACAAAAAGTTCATTGACCTCATAAAATGTAAACAAAGAGTTCATTGACCTCAGCAATGTAAACAAAAGGGTCATTGACCTCATGAAATATAAACAAAAGGGTCATTGACCCCACAACATGTAAACAAAAGGGTCAATGAACCCAAATGTAAACAAAGGTTGTTGACTTGGCTAAATGTAAACAAAGGTTGTGGACTTGGCTAAATGTAAACAAAAAGTTCATTGACCTCATAAAATGTAAACAAAGAGTTCATTGACCTCGGCAAATGTAAACAAAAGGGTCATTGACCTCATGAAATATAAACAAAAGGGTCGTGGACCCCACAAAATGTAAACAAAAGGGTCAATGAACCCAAATGCAAACAAAGGTTGTTGACTTGGCTAAATGTAAACAAAGGTTGTGGACTTGGCTAAATATAAACAAAGGTTGTGGACTTGGCTAAATGTAAACAAAAAGTTCATAGACCTCATAAAATGTAAACAATGAGTTCATTGACCTAGGCAAATGTAAACAAAAGGGTCATTGACCTCATGAAATATAAACAAAAGGGTCGTGGACCCCACAAAATGTAAACAAAAGGGTCAATGAACCCAAATGTAAACAAAGGTTGTTGACTTGGCTAAATGTAAACAAAGGTTGTGAACTTGGCTAAATGTAAACAAAAAGTTCATTGATCTCATAAAATGTAAACAAAAAGTGCATTGACCTCGGCAAATGTAAACAAAAGGGTCAATGAACCCAAATGTAAACAAAAGAATTATTGATCGCGGGTTGTTGACCTGGCTAAATATCCTCGCTGGCTGAGGTCAAGCGCTTTCGGTAAGGTGGAAAAGTAGCACCGACGAAAAATCTAGAAATCGAAAGCGAGCTTAAGCTTTTAAATCGGCAACTCTCACGGTAGAGTTGAGATCCTCGGATTGTCAAAACAACTAAGCGGGAATTCCTTAAGGACACAAGATACGCAATGGTGCCAAAACTCTAATTGGTGGTAATGATAGGTAAAGTCGACAGGTCCGACGGCGTCGTAAATGCGATTACAATAGCGTCAAGCAAAATAAAAAAATTAGTTACAAAACAACAATAAAGTTTTGGCAATGCAATTTGCAATTTGCAAATAATATGGATAAGGTGCAGTGCGGCAGCAGTGGCAACATCTGCGGAAAACAAAGCGAAAACTTTCGAATTTTACGCTTTTGTGATTTGTAAAATATGCATTAAGTACAGCTGATTAAGTACAGTTAAGATAATTTCAAAAGCTTTATGTGTATGTAGCACGATCTCTTATGACTTTATTAATCTTAATTAAAAAATATGTTTGAATAACTCTCTGAATTAAAAAAGCTTTTTTAAAACTTATTTATTTTCCAAAAAGCGTTGTTTCATTTAAAGAAACTTTTTCATCTCTTTTTGCACGACTATTTTAACCAGCGCTCACAAGTCTTTTAGTGTTCGACTTCCTGAACAATGAATCTTTGTATCTAAGAAAACCGTTTTCCTGACTATTTTATAACAAAACGCACATGACACCGCTTCAAAAGCTAATAGAAGTATTTGACCGGTCTGACTTCAATTTGTTGGTCTACATTGCAAAATGCTTAGGCAAAATACCGTTAGCTGTAATCTTTACTTAAAATCTGTTGGAAGTTATTTATACAATAATAACATCGTAATCAAACTTTTTCTAATTAAAATATATATTTTTTATTTTTTTATTTATTATTATTTTTTTATTTTTTTATTATATCTTTTTTGATCAGGAAATCTGTGCATGGCCCTTGAAGGCACCTTCATTGAATAATGAAATCGAACCTTCCAGTTTGCCTCTTCAAAAAAATAGTGAAAAATTATAAAACGCATATTATACCTAAGTTACGTAATTAAATGAATATTTGTATGTGTATACGTATGTTATCAACATCACCGAGTTTCGCGAATTAAACTGAAATAATTTCGCCATCTCTGCATATTATTATCATAAACACAATGCTTTCGTAAAATACCTAGCTTTAGTATAACACATACATACTATGTATGTTCGTATGGTATATGCATATAACAACCATTATCGCTGAAAGTCACAACAAAGTCAACGTCAACGTTCTCGTATTTCAAACATATTCCCTAACTGCAAATAAACTAAACATAATTTGCTAAATTCCGCTTATGTAAGTCAGTCTTCACTTATTTATTAAATAAAAAATTTTACTGTTCGACGAGGATGGGATTCGAACCCACGCGTGCAGAGCACATTGGATTAGCAGTCCAACGCCTTAACCACTCGGCCACCTCGTCTTCTTGTGAAAGCGCTGTCGGCGAGCGCAACGCATCGGCACACGGCCGTTCGGCAAACAAAGCACAATCAACAAACAATGTGAGATAAAAAACAACAATAACTAAAACAAAATATAAATCAAGCAATTTTGTTTAAATATTGATTAGTTATTCTTGCAAATTAGTGTGAGTGCGCGTGTGCTGGTTTTAAGTAATCATAATAGGGAAGATGTGATAAGCCCACATAAGTTAGTCATTTGCTAATTAGTGTGCTATTAATTGGAGCTTATTATTGTTTTGCTGTTATTTTGTTAAATTATATAATAATTTACTTTTGAGTTGTTGTAGCTTTTGTTACATATTCATATATTACTTCTATAAAAAATAATTAACTGCCATTGAAAGTTTAGGTATGAGGTCTCATATAGAGTTATGTAACATAAATATTTACAATTTGGTATTGCATAATATATTTCCACACCACACCACACATTTAAAACCTAGATATATATATACAAGTATGTATACCCAAAAACTCATTTACTAATACACTGATTGACTTAATGCGATAAATGCCGATTTATATAATATATTTCGACAAGGGTATATTAAGTTTGCCAAGAAGTTTGGAACACCCAGAAGTAAATGTAGGATATATATATATATATATATATATATAAGTGATTAGTGTGGCGAGCTGAGTCGATCATGTCCGTTTGCCGTTCTGTACATACGTACGTGAACTAGTTGCTTAGTTTACAAGATGTCGATCTGAAGTTTTGTACACGTCCTTTTCTCCCCAAAAGCTCATTTGATCCATCAAAATCAAGTACTTGTAGGAAAATCGTTTTTGTTTTACAAATTAGCTTCACTAAATTTGGGATAGGTAAGAAAGTTTTTACTGCACTGCCCAATTGTGATTTTGACAAAGTGGTTACATAAATATTGAAACTGCTAGCTGGTCGTACTTGTATTTGGTTAGATTAAGAATCTGCATTATAGAATCCCGCATTTTGGAGAGTAATTCATGATGTATCTTGAACTTTATTTACATAACGAGGTCTACATGTTTGCTATTTAGAATGTAAGCGAATTTATTTTTTACCAATTAACGTCAGGTTACCTTCGTCAGATCCACCTGAGAAAGCATTTGTATGAAGCAAAACCGGCTCCAAAGAACCCTAAAAAGAAATTCTTAAATTACATTGACGATATCAGATAACCCAGGTAAAAATATTAGTCGCAGAGAACCTTCTTCAACTCTACCCGTGTTAAGGATATACCAAGCGTAAAGACTTCATCTGTAGTAGAGAAAAAACTCAAATTATTTTACGAAACCACACTAGCTCTCATACAAATGTCTGTTTAATGTATACTCCGCTCTAAGAAGGCTAAAACAAATAGAAATCCCTAAGTGTCCAATAAATTGAAAAGTAATCTTATAATATTGGACATTTCGACTCTGCCTCCTTCGTTATTTCTTAAAGATGCCGTTCATCAAAAAATAACTGCTGCGTTTTAAATTATCTCTTCGTTTCTGCACTTACACCTGAAATTTATTGCATAAACCCAAAATTTCTAAGACAGTTACAGAGTGCCATTTAGGAATAATAAAGTCATACATATTCATATATAGTTGATGTTTTATATGTATGAGCTCTTCCAGGATACCGTCACAGTTCTCATTGTTCCTGTTGTTGTTGCCACTTGTCATCATAACGACCATTAAGTGTCTACAAATGTAGGTAGAACGCGCTTTCAATTTGTGGCATGCCACATAGTTTATTTACACCTTGTTGCCCATATTTCATTCCTTCCGCCTTCACATAATAAAAAATATATTTCGCATTCCTTTTGAACTCGCAAATTTGGGCAGGGTATGCTCATTGTGGAAAGTATTGAATTCAATGCAATGCGCGAAATATTTTTTTTATCACTCCTGTGAGATAACGCACAGAGATATGCCATTCACAACTGCAAATGTAGGTAAAACTGAAAAAATTTGTAGGAATATGTGTTTTGAAAATAAATTACTTTCTTTCACGTGAAATTGATAATTACTAGGTAGAATAGAAACGCTTTTACCACATCGAGAAGTCGAAAGAATCTTGCCAATGCCACCAATTGGCTGAGTATTAGATGGTAAAGTGATTTCAGATGTTCTAACTAGAAAACTGTTATGCAAGATTATTACTTTTTTTAATAAAAATAACTTTAGTACGTATCTCGGAAGTCTTTACTATCCAAGAATGTAAGCCTCTCAATAATCTAAGCAATCAAGGCTTTTAAATTTGTAGTCTACATTTGGGATAATTGCTACAATATTTTTATATCACATACATAACAAATATTGAATGAATGGCATGTTCTTTTATTATTTATGATTTTTCGACGAGTTTTACTTGCTGGTAAAAATAATTGCAGAAAACAATGCATTTAAAATAAGTCAATTTACAATTTGTAGTGATATAGTGTGCATTTAGGATGATTGCGATATCCGAAGTCACGCACCTAACTTGTGAAGAATGTTAACACGCTAGTCAATAACGGACTTATTCTTTAATAATTTTTTATTTTTTTTTAACAATTTTTGTACCTCTACAAGTATTCAACAAATTAAAATTATGTAATCATGCTAATGGGTAACAAATTAGAAGCGTGTGGTGTTTTATTTCAGTTTAAAACTCAGATTCAAATATTCAAATAAAATTTAAGTCTATGGGAAACAAAATAATCTAATACATCTTGTGTTTTTTCGAAAATAATATCAAATACTGAATAAAAGAAGAAGTGTTATTAGCTGATGTCTGATTTCAAAACTGTTTTGTAATTAGCTTATTACTTGAAAAGGTGAGAATTAAGAGTATATTTCAATTTTCTCGCTAACCTTCTGACCTATCTCGTAGTATAGTCCTTGAGATTAAGTTTTTAATACATTCTTGCCATTACCTTAGGGAATAGCCAAGGACAAAGAAAAAATGATTGGTCAGCAACTCTTCTTTGCTATTAGTATAATGATGAACTTCATAACGTTGGAATATTTTATCTCAAAATAGACCGTTTAAACCGATACTACATACATTACCACAAAGAGAAACTGTATAGTGTGTGATTTTGCTAGGGATAACGCTGTTAGTCTGAGAAATAGAGAGAATACTCGGATTTCGGTTTTCTCTGAATTTATATTATATTTGACAGAAAGGCTTGCAGATTCACGATTTTTATTTAACGGGGTGTGCTCTGAGGTTCTTTTAGTAGGTAAACGTTTCTCATTGAAATGCATGACTTCTGTTAATGACTTGAAAGTTGAAAACTATAATGATATGTATAAAAAGATATCTGATGGTTTTTGTGAAGGCACAATCGTACTGTCCGTGTTGTTCGAAGAGAAATTTTTATCAATAGTACGAAAATGCCGCAATTTCGTGGGTTAGCAATATGAAAAGAAGTATGAAAGTGTCGGAAATGTCAGAGTTTCGTGGGTTCGGTGCGGAATTCAACATCATAGAGTTTATTCTTTGAACTTAGTCATCTGCGATTAATTTTTTTTCGAATCTAAAATATTAGCTTGCTGTGAAGCTATATATTTAGTAAAGAAGGTAGTTAGTATTGTAAGAACAGCCTGTTTTCAGAACCCTGAGATAATTTGTTTTTTGGACGTGAGTGAGAAAGAGCGTGATGTGAGTTGAACCATTGTCATCGATTTTGATATAAAATGAGCTGTTTGCTGAGAAAAATTTATATTTTTATGAAAAAGTAACTTTTTCCTAAATTGCGAAACTTAATATCATATTGTTTGAAGCAAAATTTCACTTCACCTAATATTCCTTTCATTCTGACACACAAAGCACGTTACAAGTATGACTTTAATGAGCCCTGCTCTTATAGCCATTGAAGCGTTTTTCTCATTTTCCACTTGTCACTGAGTTGTGAAATGCAATCATCGGAAAAGAGGCATAAAAACAAAATACGAAAGAAGCATTTATGCATAACTCGGTTGCAGTAAGAATTTCCAACCTTTCCGCTACCCTCTAACTTGGCTTTGTTTTTGCCGCGCGGCTGTTGTCAACGCCACAGTTGCTGTTTTACGCTAGTTGTGCGGCTTTTGCGGTTTAAAAAGCCATTAAAAATGTAATTATGTTGATAAATACCTTTTTATTTTGCACAACTTCCGGCCGCTCTCACTAACAGCGCGTTTGCCGCTCCCTTCCAGCTAGCGAATACCACCAACTATGCTCTCTAGTGTCTATTCTTGCAATTTGCTGGCCACTTTTGCCTTCGGGGCACTCAGAGCGTTGTGTGTTGGTTGCATTTCTTTCAGCCACTTACATTCCAATTTCATCCGTCCACACTCTAGTTTCTTCCATTCCAATTATGGCCACTATAATTTGTGGCTTGTTGGCTCCTATTGCCGTTGTTGTTGTTGTTTCTGTTGTTTTGGTGTTGATGGCCACTTTTGTGCCGACACTTGGCTCTTTGGATGTCACTAATTCAATAAGAGCTGCCGCTTAACTGCGGCCTCCACCGGGTACACACCGTAAAATATTTTATTTCACAAATATTTGCAATTTCTGTGGGGAATATTTTTCAACCGAATAAATTTGTTAGCATGAAGAGACAACTCAGTTTTTGGTGAATACTTTGCTTAGGGCTTGTGTCGCTGGGGCGTAACATTTCTTTGGCGCTTCAATGCATTTGTGGTGCAACGAAGTGTTATGAGTGGCAGTCAAGTTAAGTGAAATATTTTGATTCAGCGCTTTATTACCTAATTCCTGAGTCCACTCAAGTTATTTAGGAATTTGTAATAGTGAATTTTTGCAACATTTATAGGTTAGGTATTTTATGCAAACACGCTTCAGGAAACAGCTATCTGTCAGTGAAGAAATTGACAATGTTTTGGCAATCACTCAAATTTGTGTGGAGATTTTCAGTATTACGGAGCTAAATCATAATTTTGAGTATACCGTATTCGAATATCAGAAGTCAGCAATATGTTGTCTGATCCGACAAAAACTTCATATAGGAAAACTATAGTATTGTAAGTTAACGATTATTTTCTCGTTATAGTCCCACTAATTGTACGGTCATCACTAACAGAAAAGTATTTATCACACTTAAATGGTAAAAAAGATGTAAAGTACTTCGAACATGCTAAGAGTCATTTGTGATTCACTACTTCAGTTTAAGCCAGCCTTTTTCAATGCCTAACGTACTGTATATAAGTATCTTTTCCAGTGCCTTCGAATATTTGTAGGAGTCTGAGCTATGCATTTCTTAAATCATTCTGATTGTCCAGGTCCAAGTGTGATATCTTTCTCAGTCTTCTATTGTATTTATAAATTAGCTTATTATATAAATGTATATTATTGTCTTTACAGAACCTTCAGGTTTGAATTCATTCAACCTGCAGAATCTGTTCAGCATAGCAGTAGGCTTTTGGATGAATGCTCATGAATAGAATAGATTTCCAAAAAATACCGAGAGTTAGAGCATATGTTAATTCAGGTTATAGAACCTTCGAGCATAGCTCGGTGGGTAATGGCGGTTTGGCAAGCACCGACTACATGTACCACTTTTGGCACTCGATAGAAAAGGTTGTAGGAACATGATTTGGGACTGCAGCAAATGTCAAGAACAAGACACCAGGGAATCAATGCCTCGTCTCTAGTGCATTTGTCCTTCATTGGCAAGGGAACGCTTCAATCATTTGGGGGGCCCCTACGGTATGAGATACTTTAAGTGGTATCGCTAGTAAGGCCACACAGCTTATTGAAATTAGCCTTGAATTAAGCGCTGGTATCATTATGTACTAAAACTGGTCTCTGCGTGGCTCATTAGCCTACCAGAGTACCTCACCTAATTCAGGTTAGTTTCAGTTAATCGGCAACAACAATAGGACAGTTTCACCATGTCTGTTGGGATGACATAATTCTTGAAACTAAAGAAAACAATAGCCGTCTGGACGCCTATTATTGATGGAAACTCCGATTATTTATTTAGCGTAATAAGTTCTCAAGATCTAGTTGCAGAGGGGCTCGTGAGGGTCAGCAGACCAGCCTTAAACAACCGACGCTCTCCTGCTTTCTAGTGTTGTTTTTTTTTTCATTGAGAGAAGGCATTATTTCACAGCAGCTTACTTAGTCTAAATTGGGCTTATGCTCGGTCTTGAAAAATTAATTTAATTTAATACTCTAAATATCGTAAATATTGCATTAAAATTAATTTACATAACTTATACAAACAAATGTAAAAGAGTTACATTCTTCGATTGAACCACTTTCTTCACCTAAGAATGCCAGCCATTTAAGTCTCATCGATTTCACATTAAAATGATAAAATCGCACAAAACGGCGACACCATTTAAAATATGACATCGAAAATTATACGAAGATTCCTCGCCAACGCGTCTAAGAAGATTGCCTTCTCTAACAAAGTAAACTTCGATAGTAAGAAGGACGAAATATTTGTATGTACGTATGTGTGCGAGAATTTACGAAAAATGCAAAATTAATGACTCTATTAAAATAGAGAGTGAGACAGTGTGGGAGCAAAAGGTATTGCGCCCAAAAAAAATTGCATAAATTATAAAAAACCCAAATCGACAGATCAAAATATACCTGCAAGACAGATAAAGACACTCGGAGCATTAGCAGCAGAAATAAAGTGGTTTAGGGTGGGTCATACCGTTAATAATTGATTTATTGCTAACGACACTCGCTTCGCATAGCAAACTTGCTCAAATTCATTTACAACAACTTCATTTAATTTTATAAATCAATTTGGATTTTTGCGAACGAATTTCTTTATTGGAAATTGAAAACCATTCGCTTGGAATTGAAATCGAATATTTTTTGACAGGCGAGAAGAAAATGCTGCAACAAAGGCAACGCAGATTGACAAACATATCTACATATATATGTAACGGTATTCAGAGTCAAAGGAGAGTCAAAGGCGACTCATATTGCACGCATGAAAAATGCACGGCAACACAACCTCTCCAACCTTACGCCGCCTGACTTGCACTACCAATGCACTGTGTGTAAGTATGTATGTGTGCGTAGTTGTGGAGAGTATTGCATTGCACATTTTTATGAGCACTTCGTGCAACTATATACCCTCATTGGAATGCCTTTATGACGCTCACTGCCGTTGGCACTTATCATCTTCCTCTTCTTCCATACTTCCGTCACCCCTTTGCCATCTTCGCAAGGCGCCTGTGTGCGTGCGCTTTCCTTGAAGCAGTTGACTTTTCTGTATGCTCAGCACGTTGCTGCCAATGTCCGATTTTTAAGTTGTTGCAGCAGAAATCACGTAGCCGAACGTTTGGCTGTTCTCTTTGCTTTTGCCACATTGGAAGGGTAAATAATGTCGATGATTTGAGTTGAGATTTTCGCACGAACTGAGGAATACGATTGCAGAATTGCATTAACTTGTGAGTGCATTATCTGAACAGTGGGTTAGAATTGCATAAATATGAAACAAATGTATCAATATTTAAAAAGTACTTGTATATAATAATATAATTTTCTTAAAGTTGAAAGATTTTAAAATTTCTATGAAAATAACGAAAAAAATTAAGTGAAAATAGTCAGAGCAAAAAATATACTAATTTTAAATGGGGTTGCTACGTCCTTTTGTTCTTAAAAACAAACAATAAACATTATAAAAATGAAGATTAAATAATTTTGCTGAACATTTTTTTTACCAATGTTGCCAGCTTTTTATGCCAGCTAGCAAAATTAATCAAAACAAGAAGACACGTTAACTCCGGCTGCACCGAAGCTATAATACCCTTTACAGGTGCATTTCTTGTAGCACAAAATATTTTTATCTTGATTTAGATTGGCCAGTATTTTTGGCAGCTATATGCTATAGTGGTCCGATCTTAACATTTTCTTTGAAGAATGTAGCGATGTCTTGGGCAGTAAGTTCTCCCGAATTTCGTGACAATATCTTGTCAAATCAAAAATTTTTTCATATAAAGACTTCAGTTTGGTTGATCAGTTTGTATGGCAGCTATATCGTATAGTGGTCCAACATCGGCGGTTCGGACAAATGAGTAGCCTATTGGAGAGAAATGGACTTGTAGAAAATTTCAGATCGATATCTTAAAACTGAGGGACTAGTTCGTGTATATACAGATAGACGAACACGGCTAAATCGACTCACCTCGTAAAGTTAATTATTTATAGGTATATATATATTTTATAGATCAGATATGTGTTATATAAAAATTTGGTATAGATGAATATATATATATATATTGTTAAGATAATGGAGAAGGCGATTTTGCGATTTTCTTCAGTAGGGCTGCCATGTTTTAAAATTTTAGAGAATATTATTTAACTATGTAGTGGCCATTTTTCTCTGCAGAGTTGCCGTTTTGTTTAATTTTTTGAGAATATTATTTAACTACTTTTTGGGAATTTTTCTCGTTCGTGTTAGCATTTTATTGTTTTCCATACTTTATGAGAATGTAATCTAACTTTTTTAGAACATTTATCCTACTCTAACGATATAATTATAGACATATTAAAAACATTTTTGTCCCACTGTGCTGCACACAATCATTTAATATACCACTGAAGCACTTAACCTATTTGTAGATGGCTTACCAGAATGGCTAAAAGGATTTTGCGAATATTATTGTTTTACTTCTCCTAAGGCAATAGCAATTTTATGATTTGTTTATAGCTGATTGCATGGTTGCCTTCTAGAATTAAAAGATAACTACAAAAACAGATATTTTCTACTTAAAATGTTTTCTTTTTGCTGAGAAATGAAAAACTTAGTTAATTGAGTGATTAAATAGTGATTACATAACATTTATTGTTTATATAAAATCGCAAGGGTAATGACATAACAAATGTGTTAGTAGAATAAACACAAAACAACAAGAACAAAAAACCTGAAATAATAAAAATTAAACTCAAACTCGTTGAACAGTTCCGTAGTACAGTTTTATACAACAACAAAAGCGTGCTTAGAAACCCCAGTGTGTGCCGAAACCATCGAAGCTCATGTGCGAAACCATCTCAGCGGGTGAGTAGTGCACAGTTTGACTGGAACCATAAGCGGCGACAGATGGTGAATTGTGGGTGTAAGTGGTGGCAGCTGGACCATGGTTGTAGGTGGTGGTGGACACTGGAGCAGCTTCATGCTGGTAAACCTGAGCTGGCGCAGCGTAGCTAACGGTTTTGGTCACAGGAGCCTCATGATGATACAACTGATGAACGGGAGCGGCATAGCTAACGGTTTTGGTCACAGTTGGAGCGGCATAAGTCACAGTTTTGGCCACAGCTGGAGCGGCATGGGTGTAAACAGCAGCGGTTGGTGTGGGTTCGTCGTGCTCATACACGGCAGGTGCGGCTTCATGGTGTTCATAAACGGTTTGCGAAGCCGGTGCAGCGTAGGTGACAGTCTTAGCGACGGCTGGTGTGTAGACGTTGTTGCTGATGCGTGTGTCCGATTTGTGTACGCTGGAATAGGGTGTTTCGATGTTCTTCGAGTGGTGAGAGACAGTACCGCCAAAGGAGCGTACCACATTCTGGTGTGTCGCGGCGACGGCATCCACAGCGGGATTGACAACATGCGCATAGCTAACGGGATGATGCAACACGCCGGCACTGGAGACGGCCAAAATTGCTGAGAGTACAATGAATTTGAATGCCATTTTGTAGAGCTTATTGGTTTTAATCCTTTGCTGTTGTGAATTAATAATCCAAGTGTTTGGCTGTAAGCTGTTGCTCTAAGCGTTGTGAAGCTGAAATGGGAACTGATGCTGTTGCCATAGCACACGGGGCGTTTTATAGTAATTACAGGCATTTTTCAGTTCAAACATATTATTTAATAATTTTATAATCACAAATCTTTATTACACAAACAAATATGTGGGTGTGCATTAGCAATGCAAAGTGCCGCATTACATAGCATAATTCGTTGACTTTGACTTTTGGCATTATACATATTTATTGGTTTATCAAAAATAACTTTTTGTTGTTCAAATGGCACGCTTCATAAATCTTAACAATTTTTTTCAATGTTACCCATTAACGGTATAAAAGAAACCGCAATTAAGAAATCTCGGTTTACTTTATACACAATTGTTTTTTCGTTTTCACCTTATCTTTGCCGATATATTGTATTTGCCGTATTCCAGTTTGTACTTGTCATTTCGACCGCCACATTAGTGGCAGCGGCATTACAAATCAATTTTGCCACCTACAAATCTAATCACACCTCGCTCATGGTCGTGCTCACGAGCAGCCAATGCGAATTGGCCTAGTGAACAAGCGATGTCGATCGAGGTTGGTTAGCGATCAGCTGGCGTAAGTTGTGTTGTGCTTATCAAATATTCAAAGGCATAATTTAACCCAACGTACGAGTTGTTGTTTTGTTCTACCGTTAATCGTTTATATCATCATATCTTATATACAATATGTTTATAAGATTATCTCTTGATAATATACAAATTAATTTTATGGAGATGTATTAAATTTCCCCAGATTAACCCTTTCGTTGTAAATGGAACATTTAAGAACACTCTTTAAATAATATCTATAAATAAGTACTTGAATAAAGGCATGAGGTGGCTTGAAAGAGGAGGATGATCCCCTAAGATCCGAAGGAAATATCTTGAAAGCTTTGAACGAGGTTTTTCGATTTCCAAACATTTCTATTGTGGAAACAAACAGAATCGTTGCTCTTATATATCACCATCCACCGTTTGGCGCATTCTACTCAAGCTAACCTATGGAGGCCACACCGATGGCTGCTATCGCTGTGTTTATTCGCTTTTATTCAATTACAATATATACTTTTTTATAGAATTCTTGTTAGTGCATATTTTCTTTGAACTTTTTTGAAATTTCCTCGAATTTGAAAGTGCTTAGTGCATGTAAATAAGGCAGACACTGAAGATCGAAATATATATTGATAAAATACGTATCATCATTTATGAAAAATGGTACAGCTTCATCATAAACAAACTTAAATTTTCTGTTTACTGTATGCAGTATATATTGCAGTCTTAAAAAGTTTTTTTCTATTTTCACATCTCCGATTACTTAACCACACAAAGACTTGGATATACTTCTTAATCGGAATGTTAATGTATGGTATAAATTCTTCTTATATTAACTTCCATTGGTGATTGGTCTGAGTGACTCAAAAAAGTATTGATGATGATGTAAAAATGTCCATAAAACGATTATGTAGCCATATTCGGTTCGCCGTTTCCCGACTTCCTTTGATTGAGCTCGCTACAATTAATTTGTGAAAGTAATAATTGGGTCATTCCATATCCAAACGATAAATAGTTGGACGCCACCCACACCGATCCGAATGAATTTTGGTGAAAAGTTTTGTCTCATCATAAAACGAAGTTCTGCTAAAGGAAAAAATTTTAAAAATGTATAAAGTAATTATTTGAATTCGGTACAAGAGAGTCTACAGACCCCTTAAGAAAGTGGCATAATTTCTTTCTATTCAATATTTATTTGCTTTTTTGCCATTTTATTTATGGTAATTTATATTAGTTGTTTGTTCTATTCACCCTCCAATAATGCGGCACTTTGTTTGCTGATTTGAAGATATCTTATATATTATAAGTATACATAAATCCAGAAGAAGTTTTAAGATCTTTTTATTTCTTTACAGAAGAATGAATAAATAAAAATGTGAGGCTTTAGATACATATACCAAAGAATAAAAATTTTAACTTTGGTTGCACCGGTGCTATATTACCCTTCACAAATTCAAAAGATTCCATACAAGAACTTGATTTGATTGTTCAGTTTGTATGGCAGCAATATGCTATAATGGTCTGACCTGAACAATTTCTTCGAAGACTCTATCGTTGCCTTAGACAAAATGCCAAATTTCGTGAAGATATCTCGTCTAGTAAAAAAGTTTGGCATACAAAAACATTTTTATTGTTTAGTTTGTATGGCAGCTACATACTATAGTGATTCAATATCGGCGGTAAATAAGCAGCTTCTTGGGGAGAAAAGGACTTGTGTAAATTTTCAGATCGATATCTCAAAAACTGAAGGGCTAGGTTGCGTGTATGCAGGCCGTCTCAGCTCGTCATGCTATTGTTTATATATATATTTTATAAGGTCTCCAACGTTTACATCTGGGTGTTACAAATTTCGTGACAATTCTAATAAATCTCTTTCAGGGTGTAATAACAACATATTATATTCTTCATTTATAAGCATTTCAAAGCTTCTAAATATAACCATTTATTCCTTAACTTTTTTTATAAAGCTGAAATTGTATTAAGCATGTACACTATAGCTAGTTACTCTTTAAAAATATAGTGGGTAAACATAGAATGTCTTAACATAATTTCTTGTTGAATTAGTACAGTCAATGTTTGATTCCTTGGCGATTTGTAGCATCTCTCTCCTCCACAACCAATTAAGTGCGGACTGCACACATGATATAATAGAAATATGTATAACGTTTTATATTGTACGTAAATGTTATATGTGTATGTATATGTGTATATCTCTATATATATTATATATAGATGTATATGTGTGTGCAAATGGTTATTACCCGCTATACTATGAATGCATTGAGTTTTGTTTTATTGTCCATGCGGGAACATAACGGCGATTCCATTACTTCGCTTGATTTAATTTGATGAGAGAATTGGGTACTCGTATTCGATTGAATTGTAAAGCATTGCGAAAGCTTACTAACGCATGCCCTGTAGGAAATTTTATGATAACGTAAATTTTGACATTTGAGTGAATTTTTAAATGTTTTTTTTAACTTCCCGCTAAGAAAATTGAAAATTTTCTAAAAATCGGGAAGATATTGGTTTCACCCCATTTTGCAAAAATCGAGTTCTCAACAGATCTCGACGTTTTGAGGGTCGAGGAAGCTTCCCCGAACATTTCTACGATGATGTCCGTATGTCTGTATATTATGTGTGGATGTATGTGTGTGTGTGTGGATGTATGTGACCCTCTTCTAACTTTTAAACGGCTTCACCCATTTAAAGGGTTTCATTGCACTTGAATTTCGTGTGAGTTTGGACCCAATCGGACCAGTAGATTTTGAGAAATCTCAAAAATAAAAATTTTGAAAAATCGAACTAATCAGTTCTAAACCTTGAAAAAACACATCGTTTGCCGCAAACCGGGTCAAAATCGGTTGATTATCTTGCTAGATATCGTAAACGAAAAATTTCGAAGAGCTCAAAAGCAGTGAAAAAAGCGAAATTTGAACGTTAGCGTATGAAATTAGAGGGAAGTTGCAGGGATGGCCCTTGAGGCCAACCGTTTTCCACATTTTTTTTTTTTAATTTTGTGTAAGATCCAGAAATAGTTTTTAAGATTATTTTGTATTTTTATGTGATATTTTTGTGCACAAAATTTTCTTTTTTGACCTAAATAGCTGCAATTTTAAATTTGAATTAATTCTTTTTTTGTGAAAAAGTTTTTCCTTCATTTTCATTGAAAAAAATTTAGTCCAACCAACAAGCTTTTTTGACACCCTAATCTTCTTATCTTTAAAATGTTGTATGCGTGGCGTGTTCATATTTTTCCTAATAGGTATCCATCACTTGAATAAACTACTAAAATTGCTATTATTATTTTCTCTCCAACATAACACAATGTAGCTTTTGATATTATTATTATATAATATTATTTGTGGATTGGCGCGTTCAGAAGAGTGGTAGACTGAGACAAATACTTAATATTGGAGCTGTTGGGGAAACTTGCATTTAAGCTTAATTTTAAGCACAAAAGTGCTATTTATCTTTACATTTTTGTATTGATTTCGCATTAAACTGATGTCAAGACTATTGTATAAAAGTTTATATGATGTAAGGAGTCTTTCACATAGCTCATTTCCTGCTATATACATATGTCCTATAAAGAGGTCGAAGAAAGGCAGGAATATGAGAATATTTGAAATAGGTCATTTGAATCGAACACGAATAGGTTTGTGATATTTTAGATGATAATTCAGATGAATAGATTAGGGTATTAGAAGCAAGAAGATGTAATTTCCAAGTCCTTTCCAAGCCTTCGGAATGGACACCCATCATTTTACACTTTTTTTTAGAGAATTGTCATCCAACCAGTGACCTCGTTTATGCTGTCGTGTCACAAGATAAAGATATGATCTACAAGTGTTGAATTCTTTATTTCTGAACAAAACTATTACTGCATAAGCCTTACATAATATTCGTGATAATATTTGGTCCAAATGCTGTGATGATGAGTTATGGGGCGTTCGATAATATATTTGCGAAAGTCTAATTAATATTTATGTATTAATGATAACTGTCTCAACTTTGCTTTCTTCGCTGAAAAAGAGATATACCATGGATAAGTTAAGCCCTTCAGCTTGTTAGAAATCCATAGAAAGTAAGGAAGAATTTCTAGAAATTAAATTTTAAATTTTTATAGAAAATCGATTTCTTGGATCTGGGTTCTTTTTCGGTTTCCACAGTTCAGTCGAAAGGACTTTGGAAATTTTTTTCTAATATTACCAAACTTTCAACAGTTTGAAAATACATTTTCGTATTTTTAAATGCACTGGTCTCGAATTTACATATGGCTCGTACTAGTACTCATTTAGTGCTCTGAAGTACTTCTATTTTTAAATTTATCACTTAAGAAACTTGGTTTTGTAATTATCACAAATTCTCACTTTCTTTCGGCACTACTTCGTTTTTACAGAAAATTTGATTAAATGTTGCATTATTTGTAAACGACCCCAAAAATAGCAACAATAACAAACGACATTAAAAAAGTACTTCCTGACAAAAACAAAAAAATAACGAAGGACTGGCAAAGAAACTACCATAAATACAATTACACGTGAAAATCGAGGGTGAAACATTTGTAGATAGAAAGTGAATGGGCGGGTGGGCGTAAAAATTAATTTCCTACTGCAATTTTGATTGTGAACATATACTGCGCCAACATTTTCACTCGCCGTCACTTTTGCCATGTTTTTGTTGTTGTTTATTGTTTTTTAAAACTTTTTTTGTTGCGACAATTTCATTATGCGACGCTTAATTTCGCCTGCTGCTCACTGCGCAGCATTACGACTTGAACTTGTACTTCCAAGCTCATTTAGTCAATAATGATGTTGTTATTGTTATTATTATAATCACTTTTTTAACTTTTCATTTTCTAGTTTACATTTTTATTGTGCTTTTTTGTATTTTCCATTTGGTTTTCAATAAATTTATTTTCATTGCAATGATTGTTGTCGCTTTCTTCCGTTTTCCATTAACTTTTTGCTGATTTTCCATCGCGACAAATTCATGAATGGCAAGGTACTTTCATTGTTGTTGGTAAAATATTTAATAATCTTAAAGATTAAAATTATATATTTGGGCTCGCTTGCCTTCCAGCACGCCAGAAAAGTGATACAAATGCGAACAACCAGGGCGTGAGTCTCCTTTTCTCTACATAACAATTTCTTTGGTTTCTTTCTATGTCAGTTACTAACAGATATCATAGAAAAATAGTCTTAAATTCTAAATACAATTGTATTAAATTAAAGGTCATGAAATGGACCTCCCTGCCCCCTTCATTAAAACCTGCCTTAAATATATTTTGTTACTGCTTTCATTTTTTCTTTCACACATACTTCAATACTGTATACTTATATATTAATATCTGTACTCTAATAACTGGGTGTTAACTCCCCGAGTACTGGCTAAGCGATATGGCGTTCGTTGAAAACTCATTAAAACTTTTTTTACAGCCCATTTAAAAGCAATTTGTAAATTGTGAAACTTCCACTGACCGGGAATAAAAAAAAATGATTTCATTTGCAATATTGTTGAGTTTTTTAATAATTGTTTTCTGTTTCTGTGTATTTACACTATATTGTTTTTTTTTTTGGTTTGCATTTTGTGTTATCCTTGCTGGCTTCGAAAAGTTTCACATCATTTATGTGATAGATGAAGTCGCGTAACTCGCGGAAAGTTGACTTGACTATAAAATATTATCATGAAGTGGCGGCAAAATAAATAGTAACTACCATACATTCGAAGTCGTGAGAGTAAAGAGTAACTAAGTGGTGAATAAACGAATGGGATGTGAAGAGAGAAGATGCGAAGCTCTATACAGGCACAGATTATGGAATGAAACAAAAATTTTCAACAAAAAACTTTACTTGAATCGTTAAAACCATCATCGAGGTGTCATGGTTAGAAGATCCCTTTTTGAAGAAATGTCTAAAGATAATATGTTATAGATAATTTTGAAGTTCGATACCTTGTATCAAGAGTTAGTTTTTTAAGAAAACAGAAGTTGCCAAACTGAGAAAGGACTAATCTCGTTCCGTGTGACAAATCGCCATATCTTGTTTTTCGCCTTCACAAAGGGCACCCATTATGACTTCGCAACATGAGTTCTGGTATTAGAAAACTGCTGGAAGAATATCATTCAAATTTATTCCGAATAGCTTCAACTCCCGATCATGGAGAAATTAGTTTTTTTCCTTCTCATCATGGATTCTGTCGGAAAGATGTCGATGATTATGAATGATTCTAGTAAGAAATCTAAAATTTCAAGTAAACAGCTGCGCCGAAGCTCTAATACCCTTCACAAGGGCACATCTTATATCATACAAATATATAAAAAAATCTCTATCTTGATATTGATCGATCAGTTTGTAACTGACAATATGCTATAGTAAGACATATATACAATATAATCGTAGATTGCAGTATTGCCTTGGGCAATAAGCCATGCCAAAGTCCGTGACAATATCTTGTCAAATAGAGAAGTACATACAAGGACTTGATTCTCACTGATCACTTTGTGTAGCATGTCCCTTTTGTTTACATTTTGCCGAGGTCAATGTCCCTTTTGTTTACATTTAGCCATGTCCACAACCTTTATTTACATTTAGTCCAGTCAACTACCTTTGTTTACTTTTGGGGTCAATGATCTGCTTGTTTACATTTTACGAAGTCAAGGACCCCTTTGTTTAAATTATTAGGTCAATGATCTGTTTGTTTACATTTTATGGGATCAACAACCCCTTTTGTTGAAATATTATGGGGTTAATACCCCTTTGCTTATATTTAATGGGGTCTATTTATGTGAACTTTGTTTAAAAATATTATCATTGTTTTCCTTTTTGATTGAAAATATAAAAGTGGTAATTTGTTTTTAGATCTTTTTTTGATAATTTTTTTAGAATTAAGTTTGCCATGTAATTTGTAATACCCAGTAGGAAACGTGGGGGGATCCTATAAAATATATATACCTTCACAAATACAAAATATTCCTTGCAGGAGCTTGATTTCGATTTGTTAGTATATATAATAATATATGCTAAATTGTTAGAAGATATCTCCTCAAATCAAAAAAAAATTTCCATACAAGCACTTGATTTCGATCATTCAGTTTGTATGGTAGCTATATGGTATGCTATAGAAATTTGATTAGATCAATTTTGATATCAGCGGTTCCGACAAATGCGTAGCTTCTTATGGAGAAAAGGGCGTATGCAAAATTTCAAATATATACAGACGGTCAGACGGACATTGCTAAATTGACTTAGCTCTTCACGCTGAACATTCATATACATATACTTTATAGGGCTTCTGACATTTCCTTCTGGATGTTACTAACTTCATGACAAACTTAATATACCCTGTTCAGGATAGAATGACTGACCAATTTTTGTTCTTTTCATTCTAATTAATTTTTGTTATTTATTTTTAATTGTTTAATAAAAAATCTGCTGTGAGGAGATACCTTCAAGCTAAGTAAGTGTGAAGGCACATAAGTACTTGGAAAGTAATCATCATTAGAATAGCAAAGCTTAATTTTTCCGTTGCTACTCAAACCGCAATATGTTTTACTTATAACAATTTTCACCAAAGCTGACATATAAACACATAACGTTAAGTATACTGTTATACCACACATACCTACAGTCCACACATTGCAGCCAAGCTGGCATAAAACACTTGGGCAGTAAATTTTTATATCGAAACCAATCAAAGGCTTATTGCTCCCACATTCATCTTTGGCAGTCGCACTTTAGCGCAGCCAACATAACTATACACATACTAGCATACAAAAACAATTGGAAACTGTAGCACCTAGATGAAATATTAACCAACATACAGGGCTCCAATGCCTTACATACACCAATACACACACCAACACATAAACACACATGCGAAAGTGAAAAAAAAAATAAACTCGAAGCGCTGCAAAATTATTGCCGACAGTTAATCTTCTGACAACAGCAAAAGACGAATCAACGAAGCCTGAAGTACCGCCTGGCGGTCATTTGTTGTGCAACTACAACTACAACAACAAAAGCAACAGCAACAGCAAATAAAACAGCAAATAGTAATAGTAATGTTCGCACATTACCACAAAAGTTGCAACGTGACATGCGCTACAAGGCTTAGAGGTGAGTCGGTAGAGGATACTCAATGCCTGGCACGGGAGTTGAATGAGACGTTTCGTAATATCCTGACGCACACACATACATAAAAGCGGGCTCCTTTCGTTTAACTTACACTACAACTTTGAGGAGCTCAGGTTTATTGCTGTTTTTGTTGTTGTTGTGATTTTTTATTGTTTATTTGTGCTAGCGCTGGCTGGCGAATGCGTTTCTGTTTCCGACTTTTAATTTATGTTTCAATTCCAATTAGCTAAGAAAGCGCATTTTCTTTCTATATGGCGCGCTCAGGCGTTTGTGTGACCAACAACGAGCGCAAACGTTGAAAATTAGTTCAATGCAATGGCGCGAGAAAGCCAGAGGTGCAAGTGACAGGGATAAAGAATCGCTGATGGGTGGGAAGAATGCAGTGCAGGCATTTAGGAGAGTGCAATGGCATTCTGTGGGTTCGAAGTGATGACCTTGTTGAGAACTTATAATAGAATGACGTCGAAAGCTTTCTTTAAAAAAATTTAATTGTATGAGCAAAATATTTTATTAAAAGTGTAAATATTGAATGAACTGTTATTATCTTTAATTTTTTATAACTTTCTTCTATTAAAAAAATTCTTTTTAGAAATGCGCCAAAAGGTAGGCAACAATTTCCGGCGCTGTTCTCAGTATACCCAATTTATTACGCTACACTTTTTTAACGGGAAAACTGAAGAAGTGGCTCGATTGAGAATTGCTTGAGAAGAACTAATTGTTAGAGAAATTGACAACGTAAAATATATTAATTTGATGAGCTCAAAAATAAATAAGAGAGTGCTCCTTCTTTCCTTTATTTCTCTTTCATTCTCTTTCTATCTCGCAATTTAGAAACCAAAATATATGCTACGAGAAATTCAAAATTTTTGATTACAGAATTCTCTTTCTAACTTCAAACTCTCTCTTCAATTAAATTTGCAGACTTTTCCTATTGGGTATGCCATATAACATAGTAAAGTAGGACTTCAATGTCTTGTGTATAATTGACTTTTCTACTTTTGTTCATTTCACACACTAAACGTCATTTGTAATTGGATACAATAACATTAAGAAAAGAACAATAGAAATGAAGCATAGGGCAGACTATAACAAAGTGGCCACGGCAATCAGAAATAGCGCTTGAGCATACAAACATATGTATATATACATTTGTAAATAAATATAAGAACTGGTGATGATTAGCAGTTATACTAGACAGCTCGTTGAAAGACCTGAATATATAAGACTATGCAAGAAGCTACTAAAAGTCTTAACTAACTCGAAAAATGGGAGAATTGCAATTATTATTAATTGGAAAGTTAGTCGAAAGACGGGTTAAACAAAAATGGTGTGGTTTTCATGGGAAAAATTACGTCTTTCTAAAGATTAGAGGAAGTTGGCTTTTTTTAATTTGTTACTTCTGGCTCTTTTCGAAAGACCCTTTGTCTGTTTCTCGATAAATATTTAGTAGAATAAAGATAACTCATTCTGTGCTGAAAACTGATCTATGTATGTAGTCATTCTTGTACTTGAAATTTATTTCTTCAATGTCCCATGCGGTTTCGTATATAATGTAAACTCTTTAGGAATAAAAATGATAGTGAGAAGCATAAAAAAAATTATATTTTAACTGAGATACTGCATACCTTATTTCAAGACGCCCTTAAAAAAGATGTTTAATGTAATCAGACGTTGCTTAAAAAATACTGAAAACTGCACAAAACCAACAAGAAGTCTTATCAGACTCAGAAATTTGACATTACATTATTCAAGCATTCTGAGAAATAAAATTTTCTTTCAATTTAAAGATATTTTAATGGGTAAATTAAAATTTTTAAAAATTTCTGAAACCACATAATTTACATGTATACATAAAATATATCAACTGTGTTACAAAACATTTCGAAAGCTGTTACTGAATGAAGGTTGCCTATCGATAGACATTATAATTCTAGTATAATTCTGCCTTGTAAAAGTTTCTCGTAATCCAATAACCATTTGGTGGCAGCCTGAAGGTAGAGTTCTATTAATAAGATTCACTCAAGATCAAATTTGACCCAGACTGTTCCATATAAACTGTGCGCACAAACCGAATCGATTAATTTTTTTTCCCATATTGGTACAACCTTTTTTATGTTCGTGTAAAGTTTGACCTCAACATGTCAACTGGTTTATCTTTGTCAGCTGTTTATTTACCACGCGAAAAGTTTGACTGACGTGAAACCATGAACATGAATAAAAATGTCTCTTCCATTAGAACCATACACTTAAGAAATCATTGAAAATGTTGCAGAAGTATTTTGTTGAGTATATCTTATCAAGAATACAAGTATTTGAGGGGCACAGAGTATACAGTGAGGGTTGTCAGGTCACCTCAAACATGCTTCATGCGAGACGTTTATCCAACTCTGTTAATGACGATAACATCGATAAAGTTAAAGAAACAGTGCTGGAAAATCGTCACTGACATCAGAGAGATAGCAGAGGATCTCAACATCTCTTACAGATCAAATCAGCACATTTTCGTTAATGTTTTTGGTACTAAGCGTGTCAATACTAGATTCCAACAAAAATTCTTGAATGTGCCATCACATATCTTAAACAAATTAATTAAATATAATCTTCTTACTTAACTATCATAGAAATAATACCTTATGGTCTATTTGTCAATTTTACATATATACTGTACTATTACAGTACTACAATTAAAACTACAAAAAACTACAAAAAACTATTCTTCTAATTAATAATTTATTCATTACTTAATACCTTACCAGACAGTTAAAAAAATAAGTTTTAAGATAACACATAAAAATAATGATAAAATACACAGTAAATATATTTTTGGCATAGAAAGGCTTATACAAATATTTTGTTTTTTGCGATAATTTTTGTGGCATGCAAAAGTTTTCTGATATAAAGTATTCTCGATCGCAGTTAAATACCCAAATTTAGCGGATTTTCAATTTTGCGATAATGGATTTTTTTTTTTTATAAATCTCCATTATATTTGTAAACACAACACATTGTTCGCAAATAAGTTGCTCGATCAAATTTGTTGATAACAGTACTATTATCAATTTACAGTTAAGCGACATTTAATCCAACAATTATGTTTTCGTGTTTTTTGTTCGTTGACATTAATATTATAAAAGCGTACTGTAGCCAAACGAATTTCAGTCACAACTGTTTCTATCAAACAAACCTATCATAATGAAGTTAGCTGTACTTTCGCTCGCCTTAGTCCTGTGCGTGGCATTCGCCGCGGTAAATACTACGACATTTGCATACTTAACATAGTCAATCATCGAAAATATTGATATCCTTTCTTTCTCAGGCCGATATCGATTACTCTGTTGAGGATAATGAAATAGAGGAGTTCGCTCCTTTGGGGCTCGCCGACGAACTTGGCGAGGTGGATACATTCAGCGTGCTCGGTATATTATGGTCTGCCCTCACTGGCGGTTTGCGTACACTCAAAGGCATCAATTGCACCATACGCCGTGTGATGAGCATACGCGATGAAGGCGTTAATTTCCTCAATGCCTTTAAAGGCTGTAATAGTGCCGCCTTTAAGGACCTGAACGTTGTGCTTAGTCAAGTACGAACTGTGGTGAAGACGTCCAATGATATTATCCATTTGAACAGCAACGTTTGCAAAAATGGAGCTCTCGATGATCAGGCTGATGCCAAGAAGAATACTCCTTTCGTCTGTTTCTTTAAGGTGTTGGGTAAAATATTGTCGCTGAAAAATCAAATTGGTAAGACAATTACCTTGTCGAAGAAGTTGTCATCCACACCGGGCACCTATGGCACGTGCAATATCGACTCAGTAGGCGACTTGGTTTCGGTATTCACACAATTCCCGTCTTACGTGAAGACTTGCTCAAAGTTGAGAAATTAAATTATGAAGTTCTTGTTTGCTGTAAATTTTGATATTGCAAAGAATAAATAGAAATTGCTTTGCGTGTGCATTAAAATTTGGTGGTTTCATTTTGATCGTGGTTTCTGTAAGGATGAGTAGAACCGAAGTTCATCTTCGAAGACCAGTTTTTATTTTAAATAATTAATTTTTGCCAAGACTTAGGTTAAGTATGGTTATCAGAGGCACCTATTATTATTACGATTAAATGCTTGAGTGATCGGTTCAGAGAGACCACATCAAAATAGTTTGGTAAATACCTGAAATGCTTCTTTTTGGAGAACGCTACAGTTTAAGAATGATTATATAGTTTTATAGAATACTAAAGTGTACCCGGATTTGAAGTTAATAGTGCACTGATTTTCTGAATTAATTTTTATCTTAACATCACTTTTGTCTTACTGAGACAACAAAAAACAGTTAAGTTGAGTGATGCTTCTTGAGTGAAATGTCTATTTGAAGCGAGCCTTACATCACGTTCCTTTAAGATCTAATGAATTGTATCACTGATACTTGGTTGTCTCAATTACATACTTTTTAAATGTTCGAAACTGAAATGGTCGCTTATTTTAAATGTATTTTTATATGATATTTTAGGTCAGCTATTTAAAAGGGGGGAATACTTCGAAAGTTATCAGAAGAGTTTGACTTGAGATCTGTAGTCCATTAAATAGTTTTTTCATTTCTATCAATAAAATATGAGTCAAAAGGTAGGTAGACACTCTTGCTTAAGTCCATTTGCATTTTTATTATGCTTTAAATTCTACTTAAATTCACGAAGTCACCAAAAGTAATTGTGCAATTATTATGAACTGAACTCACATTGTAGTGAAGGCTTAGGCGGAAGGTGTATAAAATACGGTAATTGCCAGCAAGCTTCCACACCTTCGTATATACATACATATATGTTTGGACCCGCACATACTCGTATCTGTTAGAGTAAGCGCTTTGAGTTACCAAATAACCAACATAATTTTCGGCAACAACGGAAACGGAAATAAAATCAAGCACAAATGTAATAATACAATTTTATGACATTTTGCAAATGCCATTTACTATAAATGTGCCTTTACGTACATTTTCACATGTATTTAGGCACATCTGTACTACTTTTTCGGGTATTATATACATATGTATAACTGAAGAAGTAGTACAGATGATATACTCATATACAATATAAGAATATACAAACAGTTTTTCGTGCCCAGCAGGAACAATTTTCAGCAACTCGTTAGTTTTTGATATGAATGCGCCAAAATGTAGGCAACAATACAGAAAAAACTTTGTGGCTGAACACAATGTATTGTTTAAGCTGAAAAATATTGTGAGATGTACAGTTTGGGGTACATGCTGAGTAAACTTATTTGTTGTTTAAGTATAAAGACTAAAAATTAGCAAAATTAAAATTGTTTCGAAGTTTTCTGCTTAAATGAAAATTCGATCAGTATATTCAATATTCACAAGAATTTGGACGATAATATGTAACTTCAATAATTTTCCCTTAGGGTGTGTAAGCTGACAATGAGCTTTAGTGTGATAGCATAAAGTCGGCGTATTTATATATAAACACATTTAGAAGAACCAACGTGGTAAGGTATGTACATATAAGTTTATTGAAGCCCATAAGTCATAAACAAAAGAACGTTCATAGATAATCATAACGTTGGTGCAGATGTACGCGTATATACTCGTGAGCAATTCATATGAATGCAATTTATATAGACACTCATACATATTATGGAGTACAGGGTGAGTGAGAAGGAGTGGAATATTTTGAAATACAGAAAGCAGTTTTCTAATATTCATGGGATATCACTTAAGTGTTTACATTTGGCGCTTAAAAGTATGCATTTAAAAAATCCTAGTTGCCTACATTTTGGCGCAGCTAAACTTAAGTGATAGAAAAATCATTTGCGGTTTTAGAAACTTTATTTTTTGCAAATTCTTGTTGTAATCATTTTAATAATCGCATTTTTTGGATATGATATAATTTTTTTAAGTTTTCTAGGATCTTTGAGTTTAAAATAGCATTGGTTCGTTGGAAATTACTTGTGTACAGCAGATGACTTTTATGAAAAATTATATTGTTAAGCTTTCTTTCTTAAATGTTTCTCTAATTTCGAATCTTTGTCTGACTTTAACCACAGGAGAATCTACTTTTACTGAACAGTATTTCTATAGACTCGAAGGATCTATGCCTTGGAATCCCCGAATATTGACTATATGGTAAAGAATATAATTTGTAAGGTTAATCTCGAAAAAGCCTACAAGTTTCAGTGATAACATATGCGAAAAAATGCATACTAAATTCTTCTGACTGCCTCACAAACTAGACGTCTGATTCAACATATTTCCGATACACCCTGTTTGTTTAAGACCATAAACGATATGGCTTTGCCTTTAAGGAATCGACAGGTGCCAGTAAATGTAGTGACAATAAATGAGCGCTGACGAGCAGAGACAAACAAACTCTAATACACACACACAGGCATAACGGCTGCTTATGGCGATATATCAAAGGTGAACTTGTGAATTGCGCAAACGACTGCCTAGGGGAGGTGCGGTGGGCATCAAAATGATTTACTGGCGAGAGCAGAACAATTGTGAATTGCCATAATTTCATTATTATATTCTGTTTCTGTGTTGTGCTATTATATATGTATGCATATATAAAAACATATAAATATTTGTATGAACGTAATATTATTTAGTGAAGAAGCTGAAAAAAGTACCGTTAGAAGTAAATGAAAAATACATGCAGGCATATGGAATAACAAGAAAGGTTGGATGCAGTTCGGCTGGAACTCAGTAATTTGAGTTTTCCATACAAGTACTTGATTACACATAGTTTGCTCAGGGTTTAAATAGCGTTTAAGATTAGTTGAGAAAAAATATCTTTATTAAGGAAACGTCGTCCTATTTTTAAGGTTATGCTTACTACTAAATACCAAATTATGAGCGCTGTCATATATGCTGCTGTCAAATAGATATTAGGTGTCAATCCGATGACTGCTGTCAGACGGCAGTCAAATGACGGCTTCATAAATATCGGAATGCTGTCAAATGTTTTCAGACAGGCTTCTACAAGTTGGCTGCTGTTAGATGATCTCTGTCAGATAATATGTGTTGTCAGTTAATTTATTATGGTAGACATCAGATGTTTGTCAAATGAATGTTGAAGATCTCGGTAAGATCCGAACATATCTAAATTTCAATGCGCTTTATCTTCGTTAGAGTACTCTTCTCGTTGGAAATGAAGTGCATATTTTGACTAGGGATCAGTAAACATCCAAACCGCACTCCTTTTGATTTTGAGCCGAGTTTTTAGTTCGGAAAATACAAGTTGAACTCGGGTGTAAAATTGCACGAAATAGTTTGCTTGTTTAACGACAAATTATTCACTAACAACAACAATGTCAACGACAAATGTGATAAAAACCTTAACAAGTCAACCACCGCCCACATGTGACACAGCACACACACATCGGCACAGGCTCATCAACGGATTTTGTGCCTGATTGTTCACAATGAATTTGGGCAATCGTCATGGCTTTGATGCGCTCTACTTTCCTCCTTGCCGCTTTTTTATCACTGCAGGTCGTTGGTCCAGCTATTTGATTGTCCTTTGTCGCTGCAACTTTTCAACTTATTGCCATTTCAGTCGTCATGAGTCCTTAATAGTCAACGCAAGCGGTGGTTGTGGAGGGCAAGAAAGGTGGTCAATTGGTTGGATTGTGGTACGAGGAATGCAATAAACGAAACTCACAGTTAACTTATTTATGTTTTACGAATTTTCTCCCAATAACTCGATAGATAACTCAATTGTAGGCACATTTACGAATTGCTGCAATTACTGAGGGTGTGTGTGTGTGTATGTGTGTAACGGAGGGCACCCACATGTCTGTGTATGTTTGTGTATAATCTGCAGGTGTTCATTCAACTTGTCTTGCAGAGAGTTGAAGTCTTTTAGCCAGACAACTGCGTCTAACTACGCTTCGTTGACCAGAAAATAACAAAAACAACAACAACGTACAGGTTTGTCTCAACAGTGGCTACCAAAAATAAAACAGCAAAAACAAACTGTCTAGCTAAATGATAAGCTGCATAATATGTACTTCTAACAGTTCACAAGTACCTACTTCGTGCATGCAACAAAATGTGGCAAGTGCAGTACACTTGAGTGTATGCACTTTGTATGCAGTATATTGTAGTTGCAATTATCGTCCTCTTGTTGTTGCCAGCTCTCGCATAAACTTCAACTACACTCTCTTCGTGTCGTATGTTGTTGTTATTATTATTGCATTGCTATTATTATTATTGTACCTTAGTGCAATCGAAAAGTTTGCCACTTTCATCATGCCACATGCGCTTGTGCCTCATTGTTGGCTGCGAGCAAATCGAATTGTAAGTACTTTATGGTTGTTTGCTTTGTTGTGATTGATATTTGTTGTTGCTGTGTTTCGTTGCATTTATTTTTCTGCAATTGCACATATTGTTGTTGATTGTTAAGTTTTGTGTTTGGTTTGTTGATAAAAGTATAAGACTTGAAACTGATTGAATGGCACACGCTGGTGACATGAAGCCGACTTAGCGGGTCTTGGTAAAAGTATGGGAGATGTGTGGACAAACACTTATATATTATAGATGTATGTATATATGTTACTCATACATAGGTGAAGCTTAAGAGACGGTTAGGTTACTCTGTAAGCTAGTAGCAGGGCTTACAGTTTTACATGAGGATAAGAATCGTCTGAGATTTGAATGAGTTAAAGGGTTCTATAGGGTCCAGTGTAATAAACTCGTTCTGTAATTACTGATTAAAGCGTCTCGGATGCTTAGAATCGAAATGGAGTTCTGAAATGGAATATAATAATCAAAAGGAACTCGTCCAGTACTTTAGTACTTATTCAAAAACGCCGAGGTGCTGATAAAGTACATGACTTAGTCTGTATGAAAGCGTAAGTTAAGAGCTTAAGGGAACTCTGTCCAATCTACAGAACGAATAGTAGAAAAAAAAAATCGAAAAACTTATATATTTGATTTTTTCATATAAATTTTGAGGTTTTGTGAAAAAGGTGTATATATTATGTATAACAGACATATAACTTTTTTCTATACGACACTTAGACGTGAATGGAGAACAGGTTTAGTAAGGGAGGACTATCTCCATCTATACCGACGGGTCTAAAATGGACTGCGGAGTAGATGCGGCGATATACTCCAATGATCTTGATATCCCGTTTTCAATCCGCAAGCATCTTCCAAGTGGAAGTACTAGGTATAGAGAAGGCATGTGGAGTTCTATTAAATAACGACGGTAGGATGTAGAAAGCAACAATATACACAGATAGCCAGGCGGCATTTTCGACATCACAGATTAATTACAACGTAGTTAACAATTGCAGAAAGACATTAAGCTCACTGGCAGGTCATCTCCACTTGTCCATAATGTGGGTAATAGAAACATTCATCGGCAACGAAAAGGCAGACGTTTTGATAAAGCCAGGAGCCTCTTTAGATGAATTCGAGGCGGAGTAAATACCATGTCCGCTGGGAACGATCAAAGGAGAGCTTTATAGGCATTTTGAACAAATAGCGCAGGAAATAACGATGGAAATCAATAATTAGCTGCGAGATAACAAAGCTGATATTGTCCAAGTATGATAGGAATAGTAACAAGAAATACATAATATATGCTTTAACGGGACATTGGCACTTTGGAAAGCATGCGCTGGGCTTACCTTATAACATTATTTGTTGCAGCTGCAAGCTAGACGGCTATACGGAAACTGTTTTCTACTTTCTCTGTAAATGCCCAGCTCTACTACAAGCTCGACAAAAAATATTTGTGTATCCAACAGGTACGAAACCTTGAATGGGTGTCCACAAAAAACATAATGGATAGTGCATCAAAATGGCGCATCCAGCTTTAATTTAGCCCATGGTGGCAGCACAAGAAGTGCTACCTATCTACCTACATAACATGGGATTTTTTAATATTTTGCATTAAGTAAGTAAACCTACAACTCTGAAAACATGATATTCCGGCACAACAATTTTCGCTCTACAAAAACGATCGTAATGACTTTTTCCATAAAACAACTCCTTTAAAGGGTATGGGCAATACCGAATTTATAAGGCACTTATATGCTCAGTATGTTTGATGTATAACTTCAAGACCTATTTTGTAGAGCGAAACATTTTGTATTACAATATAATTTTTTCAAGGTTGTAGGGTTACATACTTGTTTAATGCAAAATATCTAAAAAAATCTCGTGTTATATATATGGAAAAAGAAATATAAAATAAAGAGCTTGTTTACGTTCCATCCTTGCTTTTAGGGATAAAACTGAAACATCAGGGTTCGCAAAAAACAATTTGCGAAAATATCGGATAACTTAATGTAAATTTTATATACGTATATCTACATATACATATGTATGTATTCGAAATATTTGTACATACATTTAAATATCCTCATATATCTGTAAGACAATTTATTTGCAACAGTCCGCCGATAAGCAATTAATGTACAAATTGCATTTTTTCCGACAGACTCACGAAATCACCTATCGGTACACACATGTACATGGTATGCACACTTATGCATATAAATATGCAAATTAAATGAAAAATCTCGTCTGCTCGGATTTTCATTCAATTTTGTCTACCCTTTTAATTACATACATACATATGTACATATATACATACATATGCATATGCATATAAATATACATACATATACAAGTATAGACATTTATGTGTTGAGCACATGCGAGTAAATTGAAATTGGAAATTATTACAATTGCTACAACAACAAATAGAGCAAAAGTGTCGGCATGTGAGAAAGCAACAAGTGTCAGTACATTTGTTTGTATATGTTTTTGTTGTACATAACAGCTGCGAACGCAGAACAAGCGATATATGAACATTGCTCGACTGTGATGTTGTTGTTGGGCTTGCGGGACCGCCCGTTGATAAAAAACAAAGCTCCGATCGGACCGGACAAATGACCACTTTACGTATGTCAACGTAATCACATTACGACCGTGAAATATGAATTGCAGAGCAATAACAAAAACAACAACTTTCAATTATAATAAAAACGAAAAACAACAATTAAAAAATACAAAGCTATAATGAATAAGCGAAAGTAAAAAATAAATTAACAGAAATCTGCAACATATGTACAACAACAACAACAACAAAATTAGCTGTAGGCATTCAAATTGGGAAAGGGCGCAGTTAACTGTGCTCCCACGCACACACACCCAGCTCACCGGTTGGCCAACTGCTTTACTCCATCATGCAGGCCGCATGTCTGTCCAACAGTTGGGCCACTTACATATATGTTAATTGTATGTGTATGTAAGCGTTATTAGTCGTTAGCTTAGATATTGCCGCTTTGGCTTTGTAGTGTTGTTGTTGGCCGCTGATGGCGAGCGTGTTAATTAGATTTCATAATAAAAATGTAGCCTGCAGGCGCCAGCAATTGGCATAGGCCATGAAAAGTGCGGGGTAGTGCTCGTATTTTAATTTCCGTTCGAGCCGGCACAGCGGAAATGGGCATAAAAATGCTATTTTGTTTTTCTTCAAGTGTTAAAAGGCAGTAAAATTTTGTTAAATTTTTGTTGTTGTTGTGTGCTTTAATGATTATAAGAATGAAACAAAAAATCTCATAAAAAAGTTGAGCGTTTTATTGTTGTATAGCCAGGACGAGTGGATTTTTTAATAAAATAAAAAATGTTGCTAAATCAAATTTTTTAATTTTAAGTGAAATAGTTTTGCAGTGATTATTATTAAATTTTGTAAACAAAAAAAATATAATAAGTATTATTTCTGTGTATCTGTCTATCTTCCGAAAATATAAAATAAAATTTTTTTTTTTTGTATAATTCTATTTTTTCGGCTTCTTACTGTAAGTACTTAATTTTTCGTCTTTTATAAATAATCCACTAGCACATTAGGTGTTGCAAAAATCATATATGTACGAGTACATATGCATGTTCTATGTATGATTAAAGAGAAGAGCACTTTAATTGCGATTAAAGCAAAATAGACTAAAATAGCAAATAAGTAAAAAAAAAAAAAAACCTAGTAAAAACGTTATCCACGGTTGCTATAATACTCTTCACAAATATACAATATTCCTTACAAGAACTTAATTTTCATCGATAAGTTTGTATGGCAGCTATTTGCTATAGTGACTCGATCACAATAATTTCTTCGGAGATTGAACCATTGTTTAAAGGAATAACACATGCCAAATTTCTTGAAGATAGCTCATGAAATAAAAGAGCTTTACATACAAGCACTTTATTCCTATCCTTCAGTATATATGCTATAGTGGTCCGATATCGACGATTCCGATAAATGAGCAGCTTATTGGTGAGAAAAGTACGGTTGCAGGATTTCAGATCGATATATCTAAAACTGAGTGACTAGTGCGTATATATGCAAACGGATATGCCTAAATCGAATCAGCTCGTCACACTGCACAATTATATATGTATGTACTTTATAAAGTCTCTGACATTTCCTTTTGATTATTACAAATTTTGTGGCAAACTTAATATATCCTGTGGAGGGTATAATAAACAAAGACTCACAGTTGACACAAAGTTGTATTTAATCGAATTGCTAGATTATGTTATATTAGACGCTGCAGATTAAAAGACTTGTGACTTGCGTGCATATACATGTGTATGTAGGTATATAAATAGAATGCTCGTTGATAAAGCTAAGGTAATATTATATTTCGTATATGTATGTATTTATAACACTGTGTTACAGAACATTTGTAAATTTTTAACATTAACTATATGTAGATTAACTTAATCATGTTGTTAATTATATACTCATTTGTAATTTTTTATAATGCCAAAGTCACGCCAAGTTTTCGAGATACCGAATTTATCAATTTCCAGTATTGAATTTTTGAGTATTTCAAAACTGAACCAATTCTAGGTAACAAAGATTTTACGTTAATTATTTCATTACTTGTTAAGTTATCATGTCATAGACTATTTATTGCTTTTTAATATTTGCCAATTTTCAATAAAGAAATTTCGGAAATCGAAACAATAGCTGTCTTCGATTGGTCATTTCTCTACTCTCTTTTAAAAAAATTTATATGTGAAAGCAACAACAAGGTAAAATAAATTATAATAATTTAAATGAAAATAAATGGTTACAACAAAGTTTTTTAACGACAAAAAAAAATAAGTTTTCCTCTAAGAAAGAATCATAACACTATTGCGCATGCGCCAGAAGACATGTTAGCGCAGGGTTACACCACAAGTGCTGCCCGTTTGTTTGAGCATCTGGTATAGTTTGTTCGATTCGTTGGAGAGTAACGTTTGGCGAAGCGAAAACAGCTAATATAACAAAGATTCTATGTTAAGTTAATCCAGCACTAACTGAATGCAAGTTAAGTTAATTATGTCATACATTACCAACGACTTTTCAAAATTTACCAATTTTCAATCCTGTAATTTCGGGACTTCCGAAACTAAACCAGTTCAAGATAACAAAGATTTTAAGGTAGGGTCGTTAATCAGTCTACTAACATTCATTTATTTACAATGCCAAAGACATGCATAATTTTCAGCATACCAAATTTGATAATGTTCAACTCCAAAATTTCGACATTTCAGAAACTTACGAGTAATTTGCTATTTCTAAGTGCGTAACCTAGCAGTGCAATTAAACTATATTTTCAATCATCACAATATGTACTACAGGAAAATAGCTCAGAAGTTCCTCAAGCATTCATATTTCGTAAACATATCAGAAAACTGTGTACATATTTGTGATGAAGTGACTTTGCGATGTAGAGAATGATTATCGTAGATTCGAATTATATCAAAATAACCATTTTTGCTTTAAAGTAATATTTAGAAAAGTAATATCTAAGAAGTTTAATATTTATAATTTCGATTATTAAAGTATAGTATAAATATAGATATATATACTTGTATTATATATTGTGGTTAGTCATTAATTGATATGATATGAATTCTAAGCTCACTGCAATTTGTTGCATAGTGTTTTTAACAAGTTCAATTGTAATTGTATGTATTGGGACTGCATTCTACAATGTAGATTAATAATATATTGGGTGTCAGCGCTTCGCAAGGCATGCAGTTTAATTTTCACATTGCAAGTGTCAAGTGCGGCAATTTCTTTAATTTCAAGTGCAATGTTGTTCTTCGCAATTTTGTTGTTATTTTTCATCATAGCGCTGCTAAATTATGTCACCATGCTGCGCATGCGTCGTGGTGCACTCCACAATGTACCTGGGCCTTACTGCTATCCATTTATAGGCGCAGTGCAAATATATCTCGAGCTTAGTATGAATAGTAAGTGAAATTCGAAAGGAAATTCAAAATGAAACCTTAAATTAAATTATTAAAATCTTCGCAGACATGCTGGAGCAGATGTTGCAGTTGCACGAGCGACATGGCAGTGTAATGTCCGCTTGGGTGGCCAATTGTATATCGGTTTCCAGCATCGATTTGGAAATGAACGAACAAATTTTGGCCTCACCACAACACATTGCCAAGCATTCTAACTACAAAATGTTGCATCAATGGCTGGGAACTGGGCTGCTGCTGAGCGATGGCCGTAAATGGCTTGCACGCCGAAAGATTATAACACCCGCCTTTCATTTCAAGATATTGGAACAGTTTGTCGAGGTTTTCGATCAGCAATCGACGATATTGTTGAGTTGTTTGGCGAAGAAAGCCGATGGCCGCAATGCCTTTGATGTCTATCCCTTTGTTTGCTTGGCCGCACTGGATATTATAGCGGGTAAGAGGAGCTGAGAGATTTCGGTAATAATGTTGTTGTAAGTTTTGTTTTGGTATTGAATGTTTTAGAGACAGCGATGGGCACTAAAGTGGGAGCGCAAACTAATGCGCGGACTGAATATGAGTTGGCTGTGAATAAGTGAGTATCAGAGCTCAACGAAATTGTTTGACAAAATAAAAAGACTTTGTCGGGACTGTCGTGTTAAGCCATATACTCATTTTAATGCTTACATGGTTGCCACTAGTATACAATTATTTATAAGAGAACTAAAATAAACAGCCTTACAAATTTTATAGCGGAGTATAAGTAAAAATTTGAGTTTGTGAATATTTATGGGTAAGGTTGCCACCTATTTACAATTTTAATTAAATTATACATTTTATTTTTGAATAAAGTATCGTAAAACCATTAAAAGATTAACAGTTAAAAATATTTTTGTGAAGTGTTGCCACCTGTTTGCAATATCTTTTTTCAACAGGATTGATAAAAAAAAAAACGAAGCGGTAAAAAGTGAGTATTAAACTGTAAAGATTTGAGAAAACTATAAATTTAAAATTTGCTTTGAGGACGGTTGCCACGTGTTGAAAAATATTTGATAAGCTAATTTATAACATTACGAATTACTAAGAAAAGGACATTCGAAAAAGCGGTTTGGGAAGGTTTATAAGAGAAAAACTTTTTCCGAATGCGGAGCCACCTGGTTAAATGTTGTATTCAAAAAAATTATTAAAATTGAGAAATTTTTGCAATATTGGCATAAAATTTAACCATTTTGTTTATATATTTTCATATAGTTTGAACATAAATTGTTTTATAAAAATTAATAAGATTATAATGTTTCAGGATAATTCAAAAAAAATCCGGAACAAATTTCTTAACATCAATTAATTTTAGTTTCACTAATAATACTACCAATTTAAATTTCGAATCTTTTTACTTTCAGAATCACAAAACTTATCGCTTGGCGTTTAACTAAATTCCATCTCACCAATGAAATTTTATTCAGCATCTTCTGTCCCCACCTCAAGTGGCAGCAAATGCGACTCATCAAAACGTTGCATAAATTCACCACAAATGTGATAAAGCAAAGACGCGAGGCACTTGAAAAAAATCGAACAGTAGTTACAGTGGCTGAAGATTTAATGGAAGACTATAACTTCGGGTGCAATAAGAAACGTATGGCTCTGCTTGATATGCTGCTTCAGTCCACGATCGATGATCAACCGTTGTCCGATGAAGATATACGCGAGGAAGTCGATACTTTTATGTTCGAAGGCCACGATACCACAACTTCGGCAATCTGTTTTATACTACATTTACTATCACGCCACCCAGAGGCACAACAGAAGGTTTTGCAGGAAATCGCATCTGTTCTGGGTGATGATCGTGAGCAAGCGATCAGCTTGCGTGAACTTAATGAGCTGAAATATGTCGAATGTGTTATTAAGGAGACACTCCGTCTCTATCCAACCGTGCCGCTTGTGGGCAGACAATTGACAGAGAACTTCAAATATAGTGAGATGTATTTATTTTTGTTTTATCATTAAATTATTTAGAAAATTTTATGCAGCTCATTCTCAGATTGGAAATGGCATCATACCTTCGGGCACTGAAGTTCTTATCAATCTTTATGGCATGTTTCGTCAGGCACGTTATTTTGAGCGCCCCAATGACTTTGTGCCTGAACGTCATTTGAGTAATAAGTGCGAAAGTGCATTTCTTTTCATACCCTTCAGCGCTGGCCCTCGTAATTGTATTGGTCAGAAATACGCTATGCTGGAGATGAAGATGATCATTGCCAAGATCGTGCGTGAATACGAGCTGCTGCCCTTCGGCAAAGCTGTGCAACCAGAATCAAATATAGTTCTGCGCTCAACTACGGGTTTTCAGTTGGGCATGAGAAAGAGAAATTGAAGGATTTTCACAACATACATATTGTATTTAATTATATTTTAGAATATTGCCTGATTTTTTTTTATATTTTTTATGAAAGCGATGAAATAAAATGTGGAAATATACGTTTTTAAGAATTTTCCTTAAAGTATCTCTTATAAAACTCGGAAATCCTACAATTAAGAGGGAGAGAGAGAGAGAAAAGTCTTATCTACTTCTATAGCTATTTTATTAGCTCAATGAGTAACGGATCTTAAAACTTATTTTTATCTACATAAAATCGTTTTCAAAAACAAAAGTTTATTTAGCGAGTCTTCATTCGACATGATCAAGCTAACATATTCCGAGACCTGATCAGAAGAAATAGCTTCTAAGAGGCTGGGCAACTGAAAAGCCAGAAATGAAATTTGTTGTGATTGTTTGGATTACTTTCAAAAGAGAGTTGTCGCAAGACAATACACGTACAGTGCCTTTCTAGAAATAAAAATAAGAGAAACTTTTACACAATGTCAGAAATAATCAAGTACTACAAAAAAACTACAAAATTTTTGTTCATATCTTGAGATTCTCGTCTCTGCGGCAAATATTTTGTCGTTAGAAAAATTTCTAAACTGTTGGAGATAACAAACTACTTGTAGATCAAACAATTTGTAAACCACACATCTTAAGAACCTTTTGGTGCGCCCGCCATTTTTGATGTCTCTTTATTTTAAAGAAAATTATCAGTGCTTTACGATTTTTCATTCTGGAACTCTTCATTGCGGTAAAATACTTTTACTTAAAATTTGCAGAGTTGCACTGCTCCAATATGGATTAAAAGCAGTAATAAGATTTGATAACTATATATATTTGAACTTTTAGTCATGGGTTAAGGAAAATACAGTAGGATTTTTGCAAAGCAGACCTAAAAAATCATTCGAGTCAATCAATTTATGCTAATCTCGGGCACTGCGTCATCATGTTGGATGTTATTGTGATGTTGGGAATACGAAAAGCAAGAACAGCCATAAGATGTCAAAATGCACTACATCAATATTAAGCAGCGCTAGGAAATGGATGCAGGAATTCAAAAGGATAGATTCGACAAAAAATAAAGAATCATATAGAAATTTAAGGTATTCCAAAAACATGGAGTTTATTATATACGAACAGAATATCTTTAAACCTGATTCCATAACAAAATGCTCAAAAACCTCATCAGCTTTATCAATACTAACCTTAATTTTCGTAATTTCCGCTAAAAAAAATTTCCATTACATTTGGGCCACTACGGGTTAAAAAGTCATTAGTGTGTCACCTCAGTTCGCAAACTTGTAGTTCAAGCTCTGCTCCGCTCCGCTCATCTCCTGCTACACGCTTGCGAAATTCATTTCCGTAAATTGTTGTGGTTGCTATTGTTGACCTGCTGAAGCAGTTGCTAATGCTGTTCCACTTGTTTTCAGGCACAATCATCCGAATTTGACTCGATGCTCTCTCAATTCAAGATATTTACCAGACAATTATGGTTGTCTCGTTCGCGCACGCTCCATCACACATTACTGCTAATCTGCGAACACCATCGTTTGTCGTTTGGATCAGCAAATAAATAAAATCGCTGAACCAAAACAAACACAAGACGCTGGCGCTTGATGTTATTAAATTTTTGTGTATATCTCCATCTAAATATATGTACTTACGCTCTCACATACATAAAATACAAACCTCTTTGGACCCAAACAAGTGATTTGTCAGTAAAGAAAAGCTCATCTTTATTGACGGCATCGTAAAATTTATTGTGTTTGGGTAATATTGTATATGTATGGTAGATGTTGGCTCTCGAGTGGAGCAAGTTGTCGATAGATAGATAAATTTTTATGAATTAACACATTGGGGACGCGGATAAATATCAACGAAAAAAACATAGTTAAATTAACAGTAACGGTAGAGAGGGCGCTCAGGTGCGGCGTAGCTAAAATATATGGAGTGGAAGCGGCATTGCGACAGCAGCTGTCGACTGCGCAGTCGTGACGCAGTTGATCGTGTGTACAGGTCGCACAGTCTCCGGCTGAACAGCAATAGCACTGAGCAGCGGTTGCTGGCTTCGAAGCGCCGAGTTCGGCTTAGCTGCATTTCAGCTTTGTTTTTCATCTTTCGCTGTTGGAAACTTTCGGTTTTTAGTTTGTTTGTTTCAGTCACTTCGACGTGTTGTGTTGCAATATGATTGTAATTTGCATATTCATTTCGTTGACAATCGTTTCGGCGTTGAATTATGTTAAGACGCGTAGGAAACGTGCGCTCATTACGAATCTAAGTGGACCCTTGGCGCTGCCGCTAATCGGTTCGGTGCAGAAGTTCTTGCTGCTTACGCCAAGAAGTGAGTTTGGTGTTTTTTTGGTGGCAAAAGTGTTTTTTGTTTTAGTCAAGTCACCAAGTTAAGTGATCGAAAGTGTCGTAAGAAATCGTGAAAACCCATTTTGGTGAAAAATGTAAACGAAGCGTCGTTGGTGTCGACACAGTGTCGTATAGGCACGGTCAATAGTCATCTTCGTCTAAAGAAAGAATATTTTTGTAAAAACCTCTATGATTGCCTGAAAAGTTTTGAATTGAGCACAAAGTTCAAAAATTTATAGTACCAATGAAGTGTGTTTAGTCTGAAACGAAATTTTAATAACATTTTTCGGGCAACAGTAGTCTCAGTGTTCGGAAATGGTTGTGGTATGTTGAGGTATCTATTTATGAAGCGAGTTCATGAAACAGAGAGAGAGAGAGAGAGAGAGAGAAGACTTTAAGAAGAGTTGGAACCTTAAAGAATTCTATATAAAACCGCTAATTTTAATCTTTTTTGCCTTTGACATTGTTAACCTCCTTTTCTTTTGAATCGCCTTCAGAAACAGTAATTTAATAAATGAAAGTGAAATTTTCACAGATTTTCTCGTCAAGTCACGCAATTATCTCAACAAGTTCGGCACACTCTCGCGTTGCTGGGTCTTCGATCGGCTTTTCATCCTCACCGCCGACTACGAGTTTGTCACACAGCTGCTACACAGCGCAGATCATTTGAATACAGGCTACAACAATCTGTTGCAACCGGTCTACGGTGTGGGACTGTTGAGACGAGATGCCGACGAATGGCAAAAACGACGTCAGTTGATCACGCATGCGTTGCGCCTACAGAGACTGAGTGAATTTGCGAAGGTATTTGCAGCACAAACACAATTATTGGTGGAGCGCCTACGCGAAGAAAGTGATGGTAAAAGCAACTTCGATATACAACCATATGTGCAGAGAGTGGTGCTCGATGTGCTCATTGAAACTGCAGTGGGCGTGGAGAGCAAAGAGCAGTGTGCGCAAGCGCAGCCGGTGTATGGAGAGTATACGCAAACTGTGTTGGCGTAAGTTGGTACAAATAGTTGATTGAAATTTGTAGAAATTTTATTACTTTTCACTTTCTTTGACGTTTTAGGCTCATCGAGCTCTTTAAGTCGCGTTTCCTTAGCTTACATTCCGCGAATGGCACAATCTACAGCATACTTTGTCCGCTGATGAAGCGACGACAGCAGCAGCTATTGAAGACGCTCAATCGCATAAATAACGAATTGATTTTAGAGCAACGTGCAGCCTCTACAACAATGCCAACGACTGATAAGTCCAATGTCGCGATCTATACGATTCAAGTGCATGAGTCACACAACGAAACTGTGCCGCTGCGGTTTGACACACTTTTGAAACAGCTGCTTGCTGCGGAAATCACCGGCGAGCCGCTGAGTAATGCGGAGATCTGTGAAGAGCTGAATACCTTCGTCTTTCAAGGTTGCCTACTAACACCGGCGGCGATCTCATTTGCGCTTGTCGCGATCTCACGACATCCGAGCGTACAACAAAAAGTACTTGAGGAATTACGAAGTGTGTGGCCGAAGGGTACGCCGTGCATCTGCACGCTGGAGAATTTAATGAAGCTGAAATATTTGGAGTGTGTTATCCAGGAGACGATGAGACTGTATCCTCCGCAGCCGATTATAGCGCGCGATCTCAAGCAAAATTTCAGTTACAGTAAGCTTAAAGTTCTTTCAGAAAAGAAGTATTAAGCCGAACTATATATATTTCGTTACAGCACATTCAAAGGTCAAGGACGGCGTTTTACCCGCCGAATCGGAAATCTATATAAATGTCTTTGAAATGCTGCGTCAACCTGAAAGCTTCGTAGATCCTGCATGTTTTCGCCCGGAGCGCTTTAGTTGTGCCGAAAATACAGACATGCTTGCCTGGGGTCTCGGTCCACGGAACTGTGTGGCGCGAAAATACACCATGCTGCTGATGAAATCTGTGATTGCGCATTTATTACTAGCCTATGAAGTACTGCCTCTTGGCGCGGAGCTCTGTTTGGAAGTGAAAATCATTTTGTGTTCCTCGAGTGGTTGGCAAGTGGCGCTAAGATCGCGCGATGATTAGTTTTATAGGTTCTCAGTATTTTTTTTTTTAAAGTAGGGGTACTTGTAGGGGGTTTTATAATATATAATATATGCACTTAATAATAAAATATTTATATACACGTACAATAATGGTCGGAAATGTTTTATAGCTCTGTTATCGTTACGTCTATATTTGCGAAACCATCAACTCATCACAGGTACTAATACATTCTGAATCATAAAACAGAATCAATGGGATCTACAATCTCTAAATATGAAGAATGAGGAGACTTAGAGATCAGTTTATACTTTTTATCCGTCTACCGGAAGTAAAGTGATTTTGACAGCTCGAAGCGGAGATGTTTGCTTAAGACTTTGAGTTAATTTTTGCCAGTCTATTCAGTAAGGTTTACCATTTCGTTAAGGTACGTTTCACTTTAGTACAACGCTTGTAAATTGTCCATTATTACGCAAATCGACGTTCTCCGGTGGCTACTGTAAGAGCTCTTAGCGCAAAATACGATTTTCTACCTTAATGACTTAATGGCTTCGTCAACAGACAAGATTGTCGCTATTGGCATGAGTCAAATCCTCGTGTGGTTCAGGAAACGCAACTGCTTCCCCAAAAATCGACCGTTTGGTGTGGATTGTGGATTTAAGAATCAATTGCGTGCGTTATAACACGAAACATTGCGTGCAAAGTTTGCTGACTCGTTAATATCGAGAAATGTCCCAGTCAATAGCCTCCAAGATCATACGATTCAACGCCTCTAAATTATTTTCTCGAGAAGCTCGAGGACAAAATTAAGCGGAATATAGCCGAAATTAGACCGTAATGCACCAGCTCATCTAAAATTGGCGTACACGGGTTGAGATATGCAAACGGAGCCGTTGTTAAAATCATAAATGGCTTAAAATTATCTGCAATATATGCAATACATTATTTTAAATATACATTATTTTTTAATAATTTATAAAAAAAATTTCTTTAAAGAAATTTACGTAAAAACACTTTTCTTCTGACTTTCAAGTGGATGTAATCCCTTAAACTACTCGTTGACACCAACAAATACATTCCACAATGTTGCTGCAACATGTTGCTTTTATGTGATTGCATATAATGAAATAAACATGCATAAAATAAAATAAAATAAAATGAAATAAAATAACTTACAATAAAATAAAATAAAGTAAAATATAATAAAATAAAATAAGATAAAAATAAATAAAATGAAAAAATATGAATTAAAATTTTAAAAAATTTAAAATATGTATTTAACAAATTTAAAATATGTAATTTCAAAATTCTACTAACTGCGCACAGGTCAAGTGTAAGTAAAGTTTATCCCATCAAGGTGTGATTGCACATCATATTTCTTTTCAGAGATGCGAAATGCAGGGCTTTAAGTATATTTGATTAGTTGGAAATGGATCCTAGGTCTTCTTTAAATATTGCTGAAATAATGAACACATTTTTGTATCGAAAATTGAACATTTGTCTTTGTAATGTTAAACTATACAAAATCCTGTAATATTTCAGCATGAGACTAAACGATATCATCCAAAGACTACGAAATTCGTTAGCGACGTCCAATTGGGTCTTCCCAAGACTGGTCACTCTATGTGGTATTGTTTCGCGGAAAAACTAGACTACCGCAATTATTTAATTATTTAAGTGATATATGTATTCACAATATTTAATTTATATATGACATTGCACTATATAACCATAGGAACGATGTTTAACCAATCGCCAGTATTTAATTATCTTAGATCTTTAATTTTAGTTTATTGATTAGTTGCCGTCTTCAAATACCACTAAACCTACACATTACATATTTGACATTCAATAATACTCAATACATTTCTGCTATCCAATTACGCTTAATGCTTTCACCTCCTCTCTACTTGCCTTCTCTTCACTTCTCTCCATTAACGCCACATCAATAATTTCTTACCCCGAAAAACATTTCATCATTTCTTAACGTTCGATGCCGGGTAAATCGACATTGATTGGCCAAGACTGAAAATTTCAATACATACAAAAGGAGTGGTGTTAGAATGTGATTTCTCCAAGGATGTCGTGTACTCAATACATTACACACACACACACATACAAACATTTGTGTACCATACACAAAGGCAGGCAGATATCGAGCTTCGACAGCAACAAGAAAGCAAGCAGTAAAACTTGGCAACAGAAACAACTTTGGTTGGAGGTACACATACACACATACATCTACTATACTATTTGTATTAATATGTGTGTGTATGCATTTATGTCAGTGTGTGTGTAAGTTGCGCACATGCTCCCTACATTCGTCCGCTTTATTAGCAAACAGACAGCCAGTAAACTCAACGCTTGTAGGGTTGGTGTAGGTGGTGGTTGTTGGGGGGGGCAAGCAGTCAACATTATTTGCAACGCAATTGAAAAGTGACGATAACATCGGCCAAAATATAAGTTGCTGATAGAAAATGTATACATATATGTGTATACATATGTTTGTGATAAATATGGGTATGAATAAGCAATAACGAATTGCTTTTGAAATAAGTGAAAAATAAAACTGCGTTGTATTGACACATCGCGCTTCTGATATACTCGAATTCACTTACGAACCTTCACTGGTAATAACAGCCCCACTTAACAGTAGTGTAACAGTCGCTGTTATAGTGCCAATATCCTTAACAGTGGCGTTTACAGTGCCTGAATAGCTTTGTGGTAATAGTCGTGTGCCAGCTGCTGAAATCAGTTTGTTTGTGAATTTAAGATGGAAAGGATGCGTTAATGCTGCCGACGGAAGAAAATTTGTAAAATTTACGTAATAAGAAAATAGGATCCTAAAAAATAGGGATTCAGATTTTGAATTAATGCTAATAAATTTGAAGCCATCAGATATTTAAGATAACTTATTTTTTACAAGAAATAGTTTTGCCCGTAATTTTATATAATTTGACTTTTGAGCTTTTAGCGAATGGTTTTCACTTTTAGTAGTCTTGAATAATAAATGAGAGATTTTCACACTGTCGTTTATCATGAGTAAATATATATATTATTTCCAATAAGCGTAGTTAGGATAATTCAAAAACCTTATGAGATATTAAGTTGATTTAAATACACACATAACTTTTTCTTATGAGTTCTGTGCCAAATACACTATTGGTAATTGAGTTTTAGCAAGTTATATATTTTCGGATAACCGACCGTTTTGTGGGTCTAGCAATTGCCCGGATCCGAACAGTTGCGACAGCAATACTTTTATAGCAATAAGAAAGATGTTTATCAAGCTTCATAAAAATATAATGATCGAAAATATTGGTTTGCATGGACGCATAGGCGGACGATCGGAAATTGATCTATCTCGTAAGCCTGATGACTTATGCAGGGTTTTCCAATAAGAGTGAGTCTTTTTTCACAAAAAAATAACACACTTATTGTTGAGAGAATTCAAATGATTGTTATTTAATGTGAAGTACAATCGATACCATTAAGTACGACGGCTTTTGCAGGAAGGAATTCGATGAACCCATTTTTCGAGTACTTTTTTCACTAAATCAAGTCGTATGTCATGAATACCACTTTTAATATCGCCTTCTAAAGCTTGAGGAGAGTCTGCTTTATTGCTAAAGACCAATGCCTTCAAATAACCCCACAAGAAGCAGTCTAATGGTGTTACATCACAACTTCTTCGAAGCCATTCAATGTCACAAGTTCTTGAAATTATCGAATCTCCCAACTTTTCTCGCAATAATTCGCTTGTTGCACGTGCTGTGTGGCATGTAGCCCCGTATTGTTAAACCAGATATTGTCAAGATCAACTTCTTTCAATTGCGGCCATAAAAACTTGGTTATCATTGATCCATACCGTTGTTGTTGTTGTAACGGTTATCTAATATCTATACCGCTCTCCATTGACAGTAACGGTGTCACCAGCTTCATTTCGAAAGAAGTTCGGACCGATGATTCCAACAGACCAAAATCCACACCAAACGGTCAATTTAGGTGAATGTAATGGTTGTTCATGAATAATTTGTGGATTTTCTTCGCACGAAAATCGACAGTTTTGGTTATTTACCGCGCCAATCAGATGAAAGTGAGCCTCATCGGAGATTGCAAAAGAGCAAAAGAACGATTATTTCGATAATAAAATTGAAAGACAAGATTTCATACTACTGTGAATTATTGCTGAATCTCAAGAAAATCGATCGATTTCTGAAGCGGGTAATAAAAAGTTGGTAACTTACGACAACTTCAAGCGAAACGGGGGTCAAGCCAGGATTGATGGTCAAAAAGGTTTTGCTATGTGCTTGTTGAGATCGGTAGGGAATGACCTACTATGAACTGCTTCACTACGACCAAACTCCTAAATCAGACCTGTACAACATTTGGACCGTCTAAAGGAAGCAATTGCTCTGAAGCTGTTAGTTAGCTTTGGCTATTAGGAAAGTTATTGCGTTCCATCAGGAACATAGGCTACACACATCGATGGTGTCTCGCCAGCAGCTCCGGGAGCTGGGTGAGCAACAAGTAATCACTGTTCGTGTTCATGGCGAATATTTTTGCTGGCGTCTCAAGAGAAAGTTGTGAAATTCGACTGTCCCATTTTTTGCCAATAGGGACGATAGAGTGGTATTATGAAATTATCTTCAAAATATCAACATGTTATGTAGTCTAATGACTAAATCGGTCTATATAAAGAGTCAACACTAAAAGATGCATATGTTTTTTATAAGAATATGCTAAAATAGCTAAAATTTAGTGCAAATGCCTTACGAAAATGAAATGAAAATAAATTGAGAAAAAAAAATTTATATCATAAAGAGCAAAAATATTGAAAACATTCCTTAAAATCTAAACAATGTCAACTCGCTTGAACTCACAAAAGTATTGCCAACAATCTCCAATACCATTCCATTACATTAAGCTTGTTATCACTCGCCAGAAGACCCAAACGTTTGCAGCTAACCGACAAAAGCGTAAGCATCCTGTTTTGCTAAGCCAATAATTCGACACTTTCGCACAGTACATTTCACAGTTGAGTTACAAGCTAATTTTCTGCTATTAATATTTAATTTTACCGAAACAGTTGGGAGTTTCATCGAAACCGCACATAAACACACAACACCTTACATACACACACATACACATACATATGCATTTAGCATGGCGCATAACGCATCCTTGACAACAATCGTAACCAATTTTATCACAACAACAACAACAACAACAATGAATAATAAGAGTCAAAAGTCCATTTCATGTGGTCTTTCATGCAAAATTGTACGAATCTAAAAGCATCTGTTGAATTTCCGATGTCTCAACCTTACAAAGCAAAGTAGCATCCTTGCGATTATCCTTAAATAAGAATAGTGGATGTGGAAAAATCCCTGTTGTTTGCTTGTGTTGTTGTGGTGCGCTCATTTGAAACGGACACAATATGCATAAGTGTGCTGCTTTCAATTGGAGCAAAAGTAAAGAAACCATTTCATCGTTTTCTTCTTCGTTTTTTATTATGCTCCTTATTTGCCTTTGTATCCTTTCTTTGCTTTGTGCTAACCCTTTTTGCGTTTGCACAAAAATACATTTGGCTCGGTTACGCCACAAAACATGTCATTTCATAGAGATAAACATTAAACAACAACAACAGTAACAGTAACAATGTAGTGTCGGTTTATTTGTTGCTTTTTTGGCCTTTGGTCATCTCCATTGATGGGCCATCAGATGGCGCACAAAGAAAGGGGATTTGGTGATAACGAGACTATATATAGAATATACATATATATTTGTCAGAGCATATAAAAAACATTTCATAGAATCTTGTGAGTTTGGAATATTGGTTGGGAGGGGGCTAGTGGGTTGTAGACTCAAATTACTGCTTCGGGCATAGTCATTGTTGTTGTCTACGGGCCAATAATTTTACCACAAAAGTAACCCATACTTCTTGTGAACGTTAGTCTGTTAAATATATGGGGTATTTTTGTATATTCTGCTAATACTTTGAAACTTATATAACTATGTTCACAGCTACAATCAAAGACGATATGGCAACGCTGGCATGCAAATCTGCCCGTTTTTGTAATCTTGTCATCGGAACTGACGTATACAACTTAGTACTATCGAGCTATCTGTTCCGAAAACCGAAATAAATTGTTTGCGAAATATCGGGTTTACTGTAGAACTCAAATCTGCTCACTTTTCATAAAAGTGCTTACTTTTTTACAAAAGGAAAAAGTAAGTAAGTTGGTTGAAAGTTAGTACGCGAAAATATAAAAAAATACCTTATCTGTAATATTATTTATTGTCTATTATCTATTACCTTTTATCCATTATCTATTATCGATTATCTATTATCTTCGGCGCTTTATCGAAGAACTCCAACCACATATGCTTAAAGCCTTTAAGATTCCTGCTTCTCTGATTTTTGAACTCATTTCCTCCTGTCACCCTTCCAAGTTGTTTTGATTTCTATCGTCTTATGACATTATCTACTATTTTGTTCTGTCATTCCTCTAGTTATTGTAGTAGTGCCTCTTTTCCTCCTCTTTCAACCAACACCAAAGCATCAGCACTGAAGCTTTAATGACACGCAACAAATGCTTCAAAATCTTCTCGAAACATTTTAATGTCGTTTGTTGTGGTTGTTATTGTTTTCTGTTTTTCACGTTGGCATTGTGGTGTTTAAATTCATGATTGTTTTGTAATTGTTGTTTTGTACTTAGTTTTTGTTTTAGCCATCATCGTGGCTGGTTGCGGCCGAAGTTGCATGTTGCACAAGTTTTTTGCTGCTTGCCGCGCGCTGGAAATTTGAAACTCCGACTCACTTTGTGGTTTTTTCGGTTGACAATGGTGTTGTGGCAAGTAGACAAAGCAGCAGTTGTAGCAATGAATATATTCGAATTTTTCAACTTCTTTTGCTGTTGATTTGAATGTTTTCATTCCGATCGGAATTCACTTTCGTGGCGAAAATGTAAATTTTTAAAGTTTCACGTCAGTTGGTGGCACGATGACATTTCAGTGACGTCTTACAAAATGTCAAAGGTGAGTTCGAAATAATGTTTTACAGGATTTTTTGCTATAAAATATATTTCGCATATGAATGTATTTAGTAAATTGTATTTGAAAGTTTCATAGAATAAAAATGGCGTTTAGTTGTAGCAAGATATGGCGATATTTGTGAATACAATGGCTGCGAAAGTCACCTGTGTACAGGTTTATAGGTAAAGGTGGTTATTTAGGTATATCTGAAATCATTTTCCATGGATTTGTCCTAGAGTGAAGCTGCTTAAACGCTGAACACACATCGATAGTGACTCGCCAAAAGCTCCGAGAGTTTAGTTGGGAAGTTCTTATGGATCCGCTTTAAAGTTCGAACCCGACACCAAGTGATTGCTACCTATTCCTGTTAATGGCGAATGATTTTGCTGGTGAAAAATTTGCCTCAAGAGCAGCTTGTGAAAATAGACTCTCACATTTGTTTGCCAATATGGACGAGGGTTTCTATGAGAGTGGTATTATGAACTTACTTTAAAATGGCAACGAGTTAGCGAAAAAAAAATCAGATAATTTTAGCAATGCTAAATGAAAACGAGTTTCTTAATACTAAACCTTTCAATTTGGAATTTGTTTACGCACTAAATTGCCGTAGTCAAATCTATTACAAGTTCTTAAAAAGTTGGGTCGTCAATAGAATATCGATTTGTCCGGCAATATGTACTTTTTTAAATAATAATATAATTCTTGGAAATTTATGTAACCAACGCAAGGAAAGAAGTTAGACGACCAGTGGATTACAATGATTTTTTTGATAGGAGCTGGTGGACCGTATCAAAACACTGGAAGAGAGCGAGATTTAATGCCATGTAAAGCTATAGTATTCAAAGTATGAGCGTAGCTTTGGATATCGTGTAAGTCACGCAAGGAGTAACTAATGATTGGGCATTAGTAAAAGTAGAGGAGAGTAGTGGGTACCCCTACTGGGTAGAAAATGCATATTTTTTCCTATCACTAAAATGTAATATTCGGCAAACATATTTTCAGCATTGGGCTTATTGTGTCATATTTCAAACATATTTTGTAGTTATAACTCATGCAATCAACAGCATGTGTTCAAAAGCTTTTGGCAAAGTAAGTCAAAGTAAGAAAAGGCGTACAAAGTAAGATAAACAAAACAAATGGTCATGAAACCAAACATAAAGAATGAGTGATTGTAATAAGAAATTTGTTTCCACATATCAGTGCTAATAAAAATATTCAAAGAATGTTAAATGTAATAGAAATATATGTACTTATGTACATACAAATATTTATAATGAAAAATACATAATGAGAATGTACAAAAAATTATTTAAATTGCAAGTATATTTGTATTTCCTTTATATATACAAATATGTGCGTATGTATAAATCTAAGCGCCAAAGGCAAGGACACTGTATACTAACAACTAAGCCACGTGTCATTTTCAAATAGAACTGTATTCTTTGTTGTAGCATTCCCATTGTATTTGATATGCGTGGTTGTATTAGTTTTCGAATTTTGCATCTCTTGTTTTTGCATATTTACAATCAAAATGGTTAAAAAATTGTTAGTTAGTGGAACTTTGTTAGAGTGTTGGACCAAAAAATTTAACGTTTTTTACAAAACTAATACGAATGCATTTCTGGCTGAGAACTTGAATAAAAATGCTTTAATCTATTAAATCTGAATACTAATATAATATTGAAGAGTTTTAGTTAGACACAGTAAAGTCGAAGTTCCGGCAATGACGTCGGTTTGTTCAAAGATGCAATATCAGATTGAAACTTTCGGATGTTTTTTAAAACGAAGGAAAATTATTGAGAGAAATTGCTTGATTTTCAGGATTTCCAGACTTCTCTCTAATATTATCTAGTTCCATATAGCATGCGGTAAAAAAACTAACTTGATTGAACCTATCCCTCATCAGCTCACAAATACTATGTGTCTTTACATATTAATTAAAGTCACTTTCGTTTCCCAATGCAGCTCTGCATCGCTTTTTTTCTAGTCGTATGCTAACACAACTCAACATACTTTGAAATAGCAACAATAACAAAGCAATCGATTTACCAACCGCATAACGCGATGTCTAACGAACAATATGAACATTTATATAACAGTGACAAATACAAAATCAACAACAACTACACAAATCGGAAATAAAAAAATTGGTATAGACATTGCAATAGGCAAACAATTCTTAAAACAAAAACAATAAAAGGAGTACAAAGCCTGCCGCATGTAATACAAATACCCCTGCAAATGTTTGCTGTTGCACGCGGACAGGAAGGTGGTAAAAAAGTAACCGTTATAAAAACAAAAAGCAAATGAAGGAGAAAAAATCATGGAGTAAAAATATGTGCGAGGTTTACCGTTACTAGTTTTTGTTTTTCGTAGTACTCACACTCGAAATGTAGATGTTTGATTAGGGGATCACTGTTATAAGTTCTAAGAGACAAAAGGGTTTGATTGGGGCTTGCCGCTTTCTGCGGCCGGCATTATAAGGGAAACGCATGAAATAGTCTTTGAATCAACTTTAAATTCCACCAAACCGATCCACCAAAATCAAAGTGAATTATGTAAGCGCGATTGTAATATTTCGTTTCTTACGTTAGTAGATTTGAAATCGGGACCACTTTGAACACGGCATCAACCTCAACTTAGATACATAACTTGGACTGGGCTGGTCATGTGGTCGAGAAGTGCAGACTGGACGGAGAAATATTGAAGAAAGGACCGCATTTTACGTCGACTACGTTCTGACAACCTCACACTTTTAAGCTTTAACTTAAGCGTTGTTTTGAAGTGATTGCTGTAAACTTGCTGCATTTCTCGCATTGCATCATTCCGTTAAATGACCAACCAATGGACACGTAAATAAAAAGTACAATAGTAAAACAAAAGAAGCTTGCTAACACTTTTGTGCAACACAAAAACCGTTACAACAGAAATTTGCAAATGCAGTCGCCGCTGTCTCCGCTGTCGCCGTAACCGTTGCATATACAGGAAGCTGTTTGCATAAAATGGCCATAAAAAGGATATCGGCCTTACACGCGGTTGTCTGATATGCCCGAACATACACACGTATTATATAACAGTTGTGTGAACTATCCTAGCTGTATGAGTTACATACTCGTGCATTCGAATGGCTGGCGGAACGTCATTCTGTGTAAATTTGCTTACACGCTATGGATGTCCTTCCGCAACAAATGTTTGTTGTTTTGTGGTGCCTAGTAGAAGAGCTTATCCAATAGGATTGCCATGGAATGGTCATATGACTAGTCTATTTTGAATGATATGTTTAGATTGAAACAAGTTTTTAGGGTTCGATTAAATAGTATCTAGTTTTCTGCTCGAAAGATATATCCTTCAGCGCCAATTGTTAAGAACTCTTGAGTACTACTAGCAAACATTTAAGAAGTTTCGAAAATATTTAGAAACCCTCATTATGTCTCATAATAACAAAAAGCCCCCTGTGACAAAAAAGGATTGGTTCCTGGAACTAGAGCTTAGGAGGAGAATTGAGGTCTGGCTATGGATAATACATACATAATTAGCGGGTACTAAGATCAGAACAAGCAACAAGATCTAGGAAGTTGTGTACAAATTGTAAGATATCTCTTTGAGGTTACCGAACCGTTACCAAAGAACTTTTCCCTACTCCGTTCCCACGATAGTCGGGTCTACGTAACCGGAACGGACCCGGATTTATTCCGGCCAAGGACTGTCAACTCGGCAGAATTCTGCCGCTACAACAACAACTTTCCCCTACTAGCTTGAAACTAATCAGTTTACGAAAATCATTAACCACAGCAATCATTACCGTTATTTGGTGAAACTGGAAACTCTTTTAGCATATAACGGCATTTTGCTTGCGGGCTACTATTGTATGTTCTCTTCAATTTCGCAATAAAAAACAAATAAGCACAGATGGACTTTCTAACGGCTTAGAAAAAATTGGAAATTTATGAATACGCAGTGTTGCAATGAGTGCTTACATAAGCACAGCTCTATGAGTATTAGCATTTACATTTACTATATGGTGTGTATGTATGTGTGCATGCAAGTGCCGGTATATATATGGCTCTTTGCAGACTGTTGATGTCAGCAGAATTGTCGTATGAATTAATAAATTTCAAAATTGGTGCGAGCGAAATTGAGTATATACTCGAATATATGCCCATAAATGTGTCTATGTATTTGTTTACGCGTTTCACTGCTTCAATTTTCGCTTTGATTTTCGTTGTCGCAACAATTGAATTAAAAGTCGATATAGTCGTACTATTAAATATAACATATACATATATTATATATACATATGTATGTATATAAACAAACGTAAATATTATAGAAAAATACGAGTACTAATATAATATTTTGATTGAATTGGCTTAAATGTTTTTCTGGAATAATTGTTATTAAATTTTCATTTCAAATTCGATTATTTTGTGGCAAGTGAAATTAAAGTTTATAATTGAGAATTAATGCAATGATGAAATATTTTTTTTGTAAATATAATTTAAAATTTCTCTTTTATATAGTGGTTTTAGACAATCTGGCTACTTTTTACAAAAACCGCTTTTTTGGTAAAAAAATATAGTGTGGGGAAATTAAAGACGATAATTGTATTAATTCACTCTCTCCAGCCCTTGCGATAGTTGAATCCAATGACAAAATCTGTAAAGAATAATTTTCCAATACTCGTACTGCAAACTGTAAAGTACGTCCAGAGACTTATAAATCATATCTGTTGGGAATATATTCGCGTGTGTATTGTACATTCAATATTCCATATTGTATTAAAACAGCAGAGTTTCTTTAACTATTAAATGACTTACTGACTTTCTGTCGGCACTTTAGTGCTTCAGGCTAACCAATCGACCAGCTTGCTACTTCACTTTCTCCATTACCGTTATGCGTTCTGTGTGCTGTCCTTTGGCATTCGTGTTACTTAAACGACTGACAGCGACTTTTTTGTACTTAATCCGTTAAATCGTCTGCAATGAATTACCAACAATAAGGCGGTCAGTCAAGTAGCCGGTATTACATACATACATATATAACTTCAGAAGTATTGTACAAGTGAATGAGCGTATGTGTGGTGGACAAGTGTATGTATGGGGATTTAAGAAATATTATTTTTTCCCGCTTGGGTCTAGTGAAGTATGAAATAATGCACTCGTCACTTTTACGCCCTTCGCCTTTCAGCCCACACACTGTCACTGTCATGGTCACTAATCAACCAGTTCAGTAAATCCTGCCGTCGCAGAGTAAGCAGGCAACTAATAATAAGTGCTTCATTGTATATATATATATGTATATACACATATATATGTATATATATATATATCTGTATAGAATATCCTGTGCACTTCTCTTTGCCTTCATTTACGTCCAACTGTTTCGTAAATAAATATTTTCCACTTCACTTCACAGGTCATTTGACTTGTCGGCTGTGTAATCATCCGTATTAATATGCGTCATAATGTCATATCTATAGTATTTATAGTTAGGTTTTAGGTACTACACCTAAGGCAAGGTCCTTAATACATAATATCAATCAGTGTTGCCAACGACATGTTACTTTGATTTTCATAATATTATCTATAAATGGCTCTATTTTGTTAGGATAGACTATACATAATATAATAATACATATGTATAAAAAATGGTTAGTCTTATTATTTGCACTCTCGGCATGAAAGAATGTGTGTGGTAATTAATATTTGTGTAAGGTTATACTTACGGAGGTATGCGATTCTCTGAATGTCCTTTTTAATTTGCTGTACGACGAGACGAGTGAGAAGCCCCTCAAACGTTTACGGTTATTAATTGTTATATTTAAGTTACCTGGAAGACATTAGGTTAGACTTGAAATCAAGACTTTTGAGAATATTTGAGTATCAACTTGCAATAAATATTAAATTGAACTTCCATTTTGGGTTAAGACTTGCGTTAGCATTGATATGAAGCTAAAGAAGTTAAATGAGATTAAGATGAGGCAAATCCATTCGAGAGCACTTTAGGATGCTTATTTAGCGAGTTAAAGCCTCTAATTTGGAACATGAATTAGATTCTGGAGGTGGGCATTTTGCTAAAGGTAAAAGTTCAATATGAAAAATCAACTCAGCAGTCTCTTATAGACATTCTAGCAGCCGTAAGCTTTAGGTTCAAAGTTGACAATAATTGACCGGTTTTCAATTATCCAAATATAAACCCAACAATCTATGTCTCGGGCCTCAATTGAGACGATGAGTCGTAAGAGCGCTTAAAGTCAGCGCTTACTGCAATAGAATCTGACATTTAAGTTCTTACAATGTTACAGGTACTTACAAGATAATATTATTTAAGCAAAGGAACGACTGATATGTTTGCAGGTACTCGTCCAAACTTATTAAGACATTGCAAACGCCAGTAAAGAAATTTAAGCTAGTTTGATGGGTGACGTATATTTTTCGCTCATAAAATTTTTAAACTACTCAATTTGTTTCAGTCAATATTGCTCTTCAGACACTTGCTATCCCCCCTGCGAAAAAAAGTTAAACTACACCTCGGCAGCTCAATGCTTTGGGATTGTCTTTATTTTGCTCTTCAACGCCTGCCTTTGACACAAATGGGTGCAAATTGCTGGGTATAATGATGCATAGTCGCGTGTTTATGTGTTTGTGCTGCAGCACATGCATATGTGTGAATGTGTGAAAAGCGCGTTAGCGTCAAATGAATGGAATCCGCTTTAGAAAAATCACATAAAAGTGCAAATTCGTGTTTTCCTGCATACAAATCCCCATATAAAGCTAAAAGCCTGTCAAAAGGGAAAAATCAAAATCAAATGCTAACAAAAACACACACATACACGCATACATGTGTGCAGCTGTACACGGATGCACGTAAACACTCATTCAGATGAGAAAGTCAACAGAGGCGATTGAAGAAAAAATTTGGCTGATGTTGAATAGTTCGAAGGGCAGAATGTTAGAGAGGGAGCAAAACAAATTTATGTAAAGAAAGTAAAAAGTGAATCGGAAGTATCCACATATGCCCCGCAGGGAAAGTTGCAATTAAAGAAATTAGAATTAGAGAGATTAGAGAAATAAAGAAATTGTATAGAATATATAAAGTGTCTTTAGTTCATTAAAACTATGTTTTTGATGGCTGTTAGGATTTAGAAAATGATCAGATATCTGAGAGATCAACATCCATTAGTAAAGAAGTAAGAATAGAATGAAGTTGGTTTTCTACTTCCTTTTAAAACATCTAAAAAATAAATTGTATGCTCAAACTTATTCAAGGAGTACCTGTTCTCACTAGAAATACCATCAAGCTGCCTCATTATCAGACTCGTTTGAGTGCCTGGTCATAGCAGAATTGCTGGCCAGTTTCTGTGTATCTGCGAGATTATTTTGGCATAGAGCAGAACGCCTGAAATCTGCTGAACTATTTGCCCTTAGTAAAGTTCTTCATGTAGGGGTTCTTACTGGACACTGTCCAATAGGTATCCATACAGCATTCGCATATAACTCGTGTAAAGGCAAAAGGCTGAAATTTCTTTGAAAATAAAACGATAGGTTTGCCGTTATCATGCATTGGCAATTCGCTGAATGGATTGAGAGCGCAAAGAGAACGCTAGAAATCTACAAAGCCTTGCAGAGCTCGTACACTTCTCATATAAACCGGTATAAAGGACTTCATATGTGACTAATTAATTACTTTTGGACTCTGATGAGCGTGTCATTGTGTCCGCGCAATCAATTATCGCATAATTTGTGTAATTAAAAAATGAAATTAATCGCAATGGCAAATGCTACTAAGCTAATATTGTCATCAAACTAATAAAGCTATTGTTAGTTAGAATTTTTGCACAACAACAGCGGCGTAATTATATTTATGGCATTGTCGCCACATTGTTGTTGCAACAAAAATTATGTGGCAATCATTATCACTATTATAGCAGCGTTAATCATCAACTAAACACACTGTCGCAGTGTCAACAGAAAACAACAACCACAACAACCAAGCGAACTAAGCGACAGCACAGTGACAGCGAATAATAATTTACTTGCGGCTTTTTTGTTGCAACTGAGGGTGTCATGCTTCGCTATTAAAATGCAAACAGTCAGGTTGCCACTGACATTATGCTGACATAAACGGCAGCAAAAAAAGAAAACAAAAAAGTTATTAGCCAGTAGCTTCATCAGCTACTTGCCGTTATTTGTTCCACGTTGGTATTAACACCGCTTAGATTACACACCGGCATAGCAATAGTTGGTAACGTTTGCCTCTATAGTTTTGCTTGTCATATTCATACCATTATTTTTTCATTCAGCCGCAAGCCTTGTGGCAAAAACAATTTAAATTATGCAAATCATTAATGAACTTTTTCTCTCTCTCGCTCTAGCTTTTTGTCTTAGCTTTATGACCACGAAGTGTCATTATTTTTGTACCTTTATTACCTTTAACCAGTTCGCTTGATAGCTTCGTTTGTTGAGCGTTGGTGTCAAACAGTTTGTCAGCTAAGTCGCTTAGCCTCGCGAATGGATTTCGAAATTGTGAAAAATTACATAAGATTAAAGATTAAGTTGTAATCTTATATTAAAAATAATATCTTTGATAATGAAATATTAGTTTCCATTGTCAAGCAGTGGAATGACATCATAGGAGTTATCCGATATTATCCCTACTATTTTACAGCTACTTGGAATTAAGAAACCTGATGAAATGACAGGTAGTTCGTTGATTCTTGCATTACCTTCTGTTATAGTCTTCGAAGTGGGTTTTCATGGTATATAAAATATTTATAAGAAGAGATACTTGTATGTTTCACAACCGATATTTTTCTCATTTTCTGATTTAAAAAATTGCAATTGATGGAGAGTTTTTTGTGAATGGAGCTCAAAAAACCTCTCTTATCTATTTCTTACGAAAGTTGTGACATTGCAATTGTCAGAATACGTCGGAAATATATTACCTCACACAAGTTTAAAACAGACACAATTTTTTTACCATCTGATCAAATTTGAACCGGACTGGTCCATCTGAACGGTAAGCGCAAACCGAATCGATAAGAAGATCGATTTTTATGTTATATTTTTGATCGGATTCTATAAGTTATGGTGGTTCGATATGAACAATTTGTTTTCTATTCAGAGTCGCTGCCTTAAGCAATAATCCATGATAAATTTCGTGATATAATATTTCGCCAAATAAAAGAGTTTTTCATACAAGAACTTGATTTTGATCGATAAGTTGTATGGAATCTATATACTGAATCGATCATATATTGGCGGCTCCGACAAATAATCAATTTATTGTGGAGTAAAGGACGTGTGCAAAATTTCAGATCGATATCATAAAAACTGTGCAACTTGTTCGCCTATATACAGACGGACATGGCTCATCACGAAGACTCAGCTAATCATGCTGATCATTTATTTGTATATACCTGATATTTCATATCTATACTGATATTTCCTTCTGGGTATTATAACATTTATTGCAAACATAATATCCCGGTTCAGGGTATTATAATGTAGAAATTCGAAACGAACGTGCAGTTGGAAGTCGTAACTATCCAAAATTAAATCGGCGACCTTAAGCGCTGAGAAATATTTTTACTCAAATAATCCGCTGAAAGGAAAATTATGCTTCAAAACTGATATGATTATATGTATATTTTAAATTATTTGTATTTTTGAAGATAAAAAATATAAATTTAGAGTATTGTAGAACCGTGTATGTTCTTACAATATCAGTTGTCTATTATATCATCAGTCACTAAAAATTCGAATTCTAATTGCAATAAATGACTTTCGTGTCATATAAATATTTCTATAACTTTATATTATAAATTATGATTCCATGTAAGCACCCTGCTCTTCCAAAATTAACCCTTCTTTTGTATTCAAAAATATTTCAATTACGCTTATTAATATCTTTTCAATAACATTTTCTTTTAAGCGTTGGTGTTGCAACCGCACGTCCTTCTTTTTTATAACCAAAATCTTTAAAGTAAATAAGCAGCTAGTGTCTTCATGCCTTCAAGCCTTCTTTTGAGCGTGTTGAAGGCAAAAGGCCTGTCGACCTCACTTCCATTTCACTAATTACCAAAGCAAAATTTTGTTTTGCATCTTTTCCCATACATTCGCATACCATTTTGGGGTTTCTCCACTTCTTACGTACACACACACATACACTTATATACGGTGGTACAAAACTGGCGCAAACTTTTCTACTTACTTGTTGCAACTAATTAACTTGATGGATGCCATTAATTATGTGCCCCACCGATGAGTTTGAGGCACAACAATAATGTGGCAACATTAATAACTTTTTATAAGAAATTGTTGCTGTTGTTTTGTCGGTCAGTTTTTCTTTTTGTTGTGCGGTTTAATAATGTAAGAGGTAATTTACCGTTAATTTGCATTTATTGCAACGCCTATTTAGGGTAATAAGTTGCAGTAAGAAGCAATTATTTTATGCTTGAAGATAATTACAAGTATGTATCCGTTTAGGTGAAGATATTTAACTGAAATCTGTATCTGAAGAAGTTATACTCACTTTTTTTGGCTTTACTTTAACTGATTTTGTTCCATATGCGAACAGTTGGCAACCCTTTCTAAAAAATATCTACCGCATATATCTTTCGCTTGTTTGGTTATATGTCTGCAACTTTTAACCATATGTGTATATATTTTTTCTGAATAAATTTTTTCTAATAGGTGGCAGCACTCTTCAATAAATATTCTCCACAATTAACTTTTTCATATACTACATATCTTCAATTTGGGATGACTATCAATTTTTTATCTTTTACATTTTTTTTCATTAAGACTTTTATACAGATGGCAACCTTACAAATTTATTTCTTTTAAACAAGACATTTTCATAGACAATTATCTATAATTCGCGTATCAACATAAAAAACAAATAGAAAAGCAGTTTGCATCCAAATAAACAACAACAGCAACACATCACTCTATGATGAAAATCAGCCACTCTTGATTCCAATCGATTTGAAGTACTTAATTTTTGTAAGCATCTGTCTTAAGAGATATAAAGAAATAGTAAAAAAGTTGAGGAAGCAGAAAAAAGTGAAACTAAAATTCTACAAGTTGAATAGAATCTGCTGCAGACAGAAAAAACGACAGACGGATATGCGTTGACATTTAAGTTCGTTTGTAACAGAAGTACAGCGGAAACCAAGCTGTGGACTAATGTGAGAGTGTATGAAAGGAATTATGCTAGTGTATGTGTGCGAGAAATTACGGAGAAGAAATTGGAGTAAACAAATTGATTTCTCTTGTTGAAGTTTATAGATAAGCTTTTAATATTTAGGGAAGCGACAGTTCAAAGTAGACAATTGAAGGACAAATATAAGAGATGGAGAACATCAGATGAAATCTGAGTTGTGAAAGGATAGGAAGTTTGTCTAATGTATGAATAAACTTTAGTAAAATATATTTGCATGCTTATTGTCAAGTCATAAACATTAAATTTGCTTAAAAAAATTAGTTTTCAGTAGGACGGATTTCGTCTTGGAGATCTTTGTCAGGTTTAACTTACTTCTACAGTTGAGAATCTCGAACGCAGCCATGAGATTTAATTGTCTCTGGAAGGCATATACCCCTATTTGGCAGCAGTTACGACGCGTATAGTTTCTCTGACGATTTTTACCATTAATAACAAAAAAAAAAATGAACAACGAGTCGGCTACGGAATCATGTTACAGAAGTGTTTTGGGGAGTCAACTTTATCACGAGCACAAGTATTTGAGTGGTACAAAGCTTTCAGTGAAGGTCGTGAAGTCATCGAAAATTTGCCTCATGCTAGTCGTCCATCAACCTCTCCTAATGATGATAACATCAAAAAGTTAAAGAAAAAATATCTATTATTGATCGAATCAATTTGATTTGATTAATGTTTTGGGTATGAAGCGAAAAAATGCTAGACTCATACCAAAAGATGTCGAGTTGAGGTCGCAAAAGAGATGCTTGACAATGTAGCCGACAACCCTTCACGAAAGGTAATCGACTTGCCGAGGCCATTAATATACGTAAATATTTAGTACTTTTTGTTAGTCCGGATCAAATTTGGTCATACGGTGAAGACACCAGTATTCAAGACCCAGTATGAAGACTATTTTGGACATTGTAAGTATTTGTGTTCAAAACTATTATGTTTCTGAGATCGTAATTTATATACATATGTACATATATGGGCTTCGGCAGGATATATAATATAATATTAACAAGAAAAGCACATTTGCCGGAATCCGGAATGATTATGCTTTTTAAATATACTGATTTAAGACTTCAGTGTGAGACTTTAAGACTTGAAGAGTGCCGAAATACCTAGAAACGTTTCAGCACTCTTCAATTATTTTTTTTAAATAAATGCAAACATGTTGCAAGCATTATTAATTGCGCAACTTTAATGTCGCTAATGCAACAATTCTATGAGTCGCGGAAAATACGCAAAAAAGTATTTATGGAATTGAAAACAAAAAAAAAATTGAAAAACCACAATAACGGCAAAGACCGACCGCAGCAACAGAAACGCCAACCACAAGTTGACAACAAACAAATAATAAATTGCAACAACAACACAGCGCATGCAACTGCTGACAATTCAGCTGTTAATGAGCCGAGCACTGACTGCACAATGCATTTGATAACAGTTATTTTTCCACAACGCACACCCACAAAAACGCACATACATATGTAGATATGTGTGTGTGTGTGTGTGAATATAGGCTTAAGGGATTAATGCTGTTGGCATTAAAGTATTTGTTGCACATTTAATTTTTGCTATTTACATATTCAACCATTATTGTTAACACGCCAGAAGCAATAATATCACATACTTTTATTGCTCGCTTATAAACTTTAAAAATATTTAAATACTATGTTTTCATGTTGCCGGTTGTGCTTATGTATAAATACAGTTAGCATATACTTGTACATATACAAATAAATGTGGCTCATAATGAGCTCGGCTGAGTGTTGAAGGACAAATGCAGTAATTATCCGCAGCTGTCAAATGGTTGTAAATTATTTATTTATTTAGTGGATTTATTAAGCGAAATTTTTAAAACAACTCTTTTCCATACATGTATGTGTGTTTTTGTGCTAATGGCAAAGTGTAATAATTTTTAAATTCAATTACTTTCATTAAAATCGAAATTCATTAATAATTTTCAGTGCGGAAGCTCGCAACTTTAAAGTGTCAGCTTTTAAACAGTTTTAGCATTTTAATTAAAGCTTTCGAATAAAACTAATGCAATTTCCACAAAAATAGGTTTGTTAATCTGATTTCTTATCGATAAACTTTAAACGTTGCGAAATAACCGGTAGATGGAATGAAAGAGACAGTTTTTAATCGTTTTATTCGTTTTTTTTTAAAGATAAAAATAAGAAACCAAAAAATTGGTTATTTGAAATTTTCACAGACATGTTGAAGTATGGGAAAGAAGTGATAAGTCAAAAGTTGTAGATCTTTATATTACCCACTAACGAGTTACACCATTTCACCACCCCTCTCTTTCCTCCTCACGTCCTCAAATCGCCCTTAAATTATATTTCCTTTCATTTTGGTTATTTTTTCTTCTTTCATCACTTTTTTCCATTTTCAAAGACTTCAGCATTGTCCGATAAAATTATTAACAGGGTTGCAAATAATGCATTAAAAAAATAATTGAATTAACATTTGAATTAAAATTTTTTTATTTTGTAATCCCTAATACGGAATATAAAAATTTTAAATCCAAATGTTCAACTATATTCGATTAAAAACGTATTATATTTGTATCTAATAAGAAATGTAATGCCTAAATATAAGGTACAGATAAATATTATTTTTAAAATTATAACTCATAATTTCATGTGGTGAAAATCCTCTATATGGTAGGTAGTATCTGAAGGTTGTTAATTTATATGGCACTTCTTTGCTCAGCACTGTGTTTTCCTATTTGAATTTTTTTAATCCAAAAGAGAATATTACGGCTCTGAGGATAGATACTGATTCACATAAAACTTTTGCTTCGCTTTGCGTCAGACATTTCTTTTGACAGAAAAGTTCGATGTATGCTTTTGTATGAGTACGTTCACATCCTCACCTTTTTACTACTTATAATAAAAGTACGTTTATCAAAAGGACGGCATAAATAATTAAGGTAATTTTTTAAACATATTCGATCATCATAAACGAAAAATGCTTCCAGTTTCTAATCTTCAAGCTTTTTGGCCGCCCAGGAAATTCTTCGTCTTTTAATCATCATTTTTAAATCGTGCAACCTACTTCTGACACATTCATTCAGCTAGATCAGATTCACCATAAGCTCTCAAAAAAAAAAAATACGATGACTTTCTGCTGAGGTTTTCATTACGCATGTTTTGAATATTGAAAAGTATTTTATTTCTTTTTTTTGTTTGTCTGATAAATTAAGCATCACTACAAGTCGCTTTTTGACCATATTTTGTAGTTGTTGTGTATTTCATTTTGACTATTTTGGGATGCTAAGATTCAAAAATTTATTTCTATTTCAATTTGAGTGGTTTTTATATTAACATAAATTTTTTATTTACTTAAAGATATTATTTTTGAATGAAAAAACACAGTTTTAACTAGCAAATCGTATTAAAAATGCTTGCTCACAAGTTAGTGAATCAGAAAAAAAATGTGAAAGTGCAACAAAAAACTAAAAATAAAGTAGAAACTTTGGGAACTACTTCAGTCACTATGTGTTTGTACAACGGGATAAGTAGCTAAAACTTTTGCGGCTATTAAAGTATTAAGTGCGAGTTGCAAGTTCCAAGTTGCAAGTAGCACCGCGAGTGCTGCAGGCAGCAGACGCTAGGTTTCGTGCGGCTCTTCCTCCTTACAAGTACAACAAGTACACTAAGCACTGTGTGAAGTCAACAAAACTTAAAATAATGAAGAAAAAGTAAAACTAAAATACAACAATAAACGGTAAACGTTAAAACAATAACATCAACAAACAATTGCGCCGGGTGAGAAATGCGAGCGAACAGCAAGCGAAAGAATAACAGCGAGTACTTTTATGGGCTGCCTAAGTAAGTGTGAAGGCTATGCCAACAGTTGCTGCAACGCTTTAACACCTGCTTTGCTTTGTGGATTTTTGCCTAGATAAAGCATAAATGCATTTGAAATGATACTCGCGGTAAATAAGCAGGAATTAGAAGAAAAAAAGGTGCTTGCTAGGTGTTCGAAAAGCTTGAAGCGAGTTAGCGTTTGGCTTTTGAAATGCAATTTCTGATGCTAAATCCTTTTTGACAACTTTTCTAATAACAAAAAACTTTGACATATCACATATGACAGTGGATAAGAGATTTATGGGCTTAGGTGCTGCTTGAAATGTGTGATATATTAAAATAAATATTTTTGAAAGTATATACACAGAGAAATTCGTAAAAATTGAAATTTTTGAAGTTCCTGCTTACGAATACACAGCTTACCTTGCTGTTTCGCTAAAATTGCAACCCTGCCAACCTTTATATGTTATACATATAAGTCTCTATATTTGTGTTACCGTTATTCATATGTCTCTTCTTTAGCTATTATTCACCTTTTTAAATCAATGTTAGCAAAAGTTTTATTGGATAAGTTTGTTAAAAAAATATACATCACAAAGGCAGGGGTCATCTTCAGCCAATGCCATGCTCTTCCTTCTGCGCGAGCGAAGTTGAAACTTTGCATTTTAATTTCTTGCTTTGCCGTCTCGCGCCAGCGTTTGTAGCTACTCAGCGATTCTTGATTTACGTTTAACTTTCTGATTCGATTTGTTGTCGTTGATGTCGCTCCAAGTGAAAATCCGCAATCCACACTGATCTGGCTGTAAAAAAGTTTCTGTATTGGCGGGAAGGTCAAATGTGCATTGATAAGTGCTTAAGTTACAGTTGTGAAAGTTTCTCTGCGCATTTTTCTTTTGTTACATTTTTTTTTTGTTAGCAGTAGTTAACTGGGCAGAGATCTTTTGTCGCTAATTTGATTTGTGTCAAGTGGCATAGACTTGTTCGCCAATTTATTGGAAGGTGATTGTGCAGAAAAGAATATCAATTGTCATATACCATAGCTGTATTTAGTAAACTAAGGAGGCTTGAATGTCCTTTTTTGAAAGTGAGGTTCTACTAAATATAGCCTTCGGAAAACTATTTAATATAAGTAATAGGATTGAGCGATGATTTTTTGTTGTATTTTGTTAGTAAACATCTCTTTACGAAATCAAGCTGAGCAAATGGTAGGCAAAAAAAGGCAACGTCTGGATTTAAGGTGAGTTTTTAACCAGGCATTACCCTTATGTCATTTATATTCAACCTTGACGTTGATTTGACTGCTTGGCTAAATTTCATATAGTATAAATTTTGGGGTTTAGGATTGTCGTATTGAATCAATTTTTCATCACCAGTCACAATGCGACGTAAAAACGATTTCTTTTTGTAGCGTTCCAGCAGCACTTCTAACATGCAAACTCGCCTTTCAACGTCGCTTGGTTTCAATTCGTGTGGCACCCAATTTCCTTGCTTGTAAATATATTCGGCTGCTTTTAAACGTTTTGAAATGTCGGCTTGAGTGACTCCTAAATATTCTACGAGCTCTTCTTGTGTTTGGCAACAATCTTCATCAAGTAAGCCGCCCATGACATATACTGAAAAATACGCACAAGGACAGTGGCTTTTCAACGCAGATTAGGAGCATACCGAACCGACGAATATGGTTATAGACCCAATACTAATATATATTCTGAAAACTCGGAGCTTCAACCTTTTCCTCATTTAAGCAATTTTGGATACTTCAAGGTCAGTACTTTGACTGATGACTACAGGTCGGAAGCTGAAAAATGTCATATCAGCCTTCAAAGTCAATTAATCGAAATATTTGAGGTTTTTATATGATAACCTAAAGACATTATATATAAACTTAATGGTAAGACTAACATAAAATCGTATATAATCATTACTTTCAGAAGTGTAGTGTTAACATTAAAGCACATAAAGCACACTTTAAAAGCGGAAAAGCTACTTATTCATATACCTCTTGCGAAATAATCCCTTTTCTTACCAGACACTGTCAACATAATCAAATTAAGTACCCAACACACATGCCGCTTTATCTAGATTGTGCAACAGATGAGTTGCCAAGCCGCAGAATAAGGTTCCTAAGCGCCTTTACGGACACTTAGCACACACAGCAACATAAATGCATTGTTCTTTTGCCCGAAGTTGGTGGTAAAAATAAATTCTACAGTCAAATGCCGGCAAACAAGAGCAGCAAGCGAAGTGCCGGAATGTAGTCTTGCAGAAGCGGTTGCAGAT